>NC_042998.1:116738062-116760562 GCF_006345805.1 Octopus sinensis
TCGCAGTCCCGTGCAAGAAGCTACCATAAGATACCATTCGACTGCCCGCCACTCCCCTGTTCTGGACAACTGCGGCAACTATATATGATATTGTATATAACAATAACTGTATCTTTTTTTTATTTTACATGGCTTAAGTACATTGTGCTCTTCTGCCAATAAATTTAATTTGATTTCATATATATATAAATACATACATACATACATACATACATACCTACATACATACATAATACATACATATATATATATACATACATACATATATACAAGTATTCCTTCTGCAGTTTTCAATGCAATTTCTTTCGAGTCGTTTGACGATGTCTGTTATCATTGAACATTATTAAAAATTGCATATCCATACACGTACATACTTGGATGGATGTCTCTCTGTTAATCACTTTCCCTCCCTTTCACACTATTAATGTCAACATATATAAACCTGTGCATTTATGCATGCATGTATGTACGAACGTACATACATACATGCATGGATATCATTATTCAGTTTTATTTTAAGACTTCCTGCCATTAGAGAAAAGCCGGTTTGTAACCTAGATCCATCTCTCCCTCACTGGAATTTCAACAACATCAGAATAGTATATTTGTATGTATATACGCATAAATGCAGAATTGTATGCTTTACGTATTTATTTTCATTCATATAGTTTCATATCTAGACATGCTCATATAACCGTCAATGATAAACATCTGGAAAATGTTATCAGACATTTATCAGAAATCTTTACAGACTCCAGTGGTATCTAGAATCTGTAGTTTTCGAATCAACGATCTCCTTTCTGGTTTTGAGAGACTTAAATTCTCAAGATAGGTATTTCGGCTCTGTGTTTCATATCTGAGTACCGTATGTATGTATGTATGTATGTATGTATGTATGTATGTATGTATGTATGTATGTATGTATGTATGTATGTATGTATGTATGTATGGATGGATGGATGGATGGATGGATGGATGGATGGATGGATGGATGGATGGATGGATGGATATGAGTGCAAAAATTAGGATAATATCACAATGTATATACTTAGGAAAAGGCGTAGCGGCGTGGTAAGAAACATTTTCCCCAATCACATGGTTCCAGGACCTGTTCCACTGTGTGGCAGCCTGGGCTAGTGATTTTTACTATCGCCTCGGGCCGACGAAATCCTTGTCGGTGTATTTTGTGGACGGATTCTGGCAGAAGCCTTTCGAATATATGTGTGTGTGTGTGTGTATGCATAGATATGTGTATGTATATATCTATATACATTTGTATATATATTAATATATATGCATGTGATATGTGTGTGTGTATGTGTGTGTGTGTGGTTGTGTGTGTGTATGAGTGCGTCTGTGTGCTTTCTGTGCGCGACACTTTTTTTCTTGTTGCCTCGGTTTTTATTAGCAATTACATTAAACTACCGATTGTGTATGATTCCACAGAGTTCTTCCGCGATCGGAGGAGGGCTATAACGTTACGTAAGAATAACGAAGCATATGTAACAGTTATATTAAAGGAATAACACACTTAAGTACATGTCGTTTCTCTCAATGTATATGTGTGTGGAGGTGTGTGGAGGTGTGTGAATCCATATATGTCCCTGTCTGGGTATGTGTGTATGTAAATCCGAGTTAGAAATTTCTTTTATAAATCAAGAAACTTAAAATTCCAATCGACTAAATACATGAGCATTGATAACTGTAGAACAATTACTTATATTTTTAAATATTAAAATTTGTTAATTCAGCAAATTTTATTCCGTGTCGCTTCTTCCAACAGTTCGTCAGAAACAAACGACCTTGTTTATGTGAACATAGTTAAAATATCTCTGTGTGATTCAAGTTGTCAGAGCAAATATGGTTCTTAACAGATAATTTCTGCTCGAGATATGCCTAATTTACTGACGGAAACAATGGTATTAAAACAAAGACATTATCATAATATTTGTGGTTCTGTATAAGTATACATGTATAAGTATACAAACGCGTTTACTGGAATAATATACAATACAGAAGAAAGGAAATAAAATGAAATCCAGTAGAGAAATGTCGTAATAAAATAACTTGATGGAAAGTAACAATAATGAATTGTTGTATAATCCAAATGTATAATACTTTTGCTCACTTTCCTTTGAACTAGTACAAGAGATCTTCTTTATGAAATTTCACATTCATATGCACACATTCATATACACTTGCAAATACACGCACACCTACATTTATGCACAACACACACACATACCCTATATATACATACATACACACACATGTATATACATATATAACTATAAATATATAGTTATATATGTATACATATCTCTCTTCATCCACTCGATTTTGAAGAGTTGAGTTCGATTTTAACACTTATTTTTTCAAAGCTATAATGGAAATGATAAAGGAGCATATTCGCCATATTCTGTTTTATGAGTTCAATAAATGCAACAACGCAACGGAAAGTGTGAAGAATATTAATGTCGTATATGGAGATCAGACAACAAGCTTAAGCCAGTCTCAACTATGTTTCCAGAAATTCCGAACTGGAGACTATAACCTAGAAGACAAGCCTCGTCCTAGAAGATCTGTAGAGCTCTACAAGGACGTCGTATAAAACCTGGTAGAATTAAATCCCATCGTAATTGATGAGAAACTAGCAGAGAAGCTTGGACTTTGTCATCCAACCAGTCATTCAAGTTTTCACCAGAAGGAAAACTACCATCCTTGGTTTCAAGACGAAAGATGCTCTTCCATCATGTACAAACGATGTGCAAAAGACGAAAGATATTCCATCATGTACATGTTCTTCCAACATGTACTCGAATCTGTTCTTCCATTTGGATAATGCTCAGCCACATACAGCGAGGATGACATTCCAAAGGCTGGAGCAGTTTGAATAGGAAATGATGCCCCACCCCACCATATTCTCCGGACGTTAATTCATGCCACAGTCTTCAAAATCATTTGGACGGAAAAAATATAGACTCTGTAGACGAGGTCAGGACAGAGTGTTTTTCGTCACTGATAAGTGAATTTTGGAAGTAGGGTTTTGCAGGTCTACGAGATAGATGGAAGAGCATTGTATAAAATGAAGGAAAGTATATTTTACATAAAAATGAACTTTATTTATCTTAAATTTGAAAACATCAAGAATTATAAAAAGAACATTATTTATGAGATGATCTAATATATAAATGTTTGTAGTTATATGTATGTACAACTACATGTGTGTGTGTGTGTGTGTGTACATGCAGATATGCAAATATGTATCCACGCACACACGCAAATATCGGCATTTGAACATATGTGGCTTAATAGAGATGATAAATAAGTCTTTGGAAATGTTATTATTGACTGTGCAAGCCATATTGTATTTCAACAGCACATATTTTTTTTGCCATTTCCTTTAACTAGATGTTTGAGAATGCCATTCGATTTCACAGTAAGCCACAAACTTTTCGTCTTAGTTATTAAGAAGATTCTCTTCCGTTCAAAATGGAATATTTCTAATTAAAAATTATGATGTCTAAAGAATAATATTGTGCTTTTTGTGAAATCATAAAATTGATTTTGTCGATTGTTACATTTCAGACCTGAAATTGTGAAGGCAGATGGGATTATTAGCTGAATACCTGTGATATTTCATGAGACAAGCTTCCACACATAGAGAGCCCATGTACACATCGCTTTGTTCATAGGTGTAAAATGCTGTCAAATGCTGTTTAATATACGCCTCAAAGCCTGTGCCAAAATCCTTTCAGTATATTCCTGTCTATCATAAGATGCCTGTTTCAGACTTGGGTAGACTTAATATATTGAGGCAAGCATAAAAAGTAACTTCTGGCCTTCATCTGATAAAAATGATTTCTCCATTTTTCTGAAGAACACTTTAGCTAATTTCACTCCTCATTTTCATGTGGGACTCCAGTGGGAAATCCCTGCACACAGAGCTGCCAGATCTGTCCCAACACAAAGAATATAAATACAAGCACAAACACAAGCGCACGCATACATACATACATAAATACATACATACATACATACATACATACATACATACATACATATATATATATATATGTGTGTGTGTGTGTGTGTGTGTGTGTGTGTGGTGCAAAACATTATTTGTTACATATGAAAACAAAATCGCCTACCTCATGCTTATTTTTAAAAGTAAAAGCTTTTCTTTTTATCACTAGCATTGGTTAATCTTACGCTACAAATAAGTATCATTATAACGATTCTATTTGTGTAGTTATTATATAAATATTATTATATATAGAATATATTTTCATATCTTATAACTGTGAATCTCGCTAATAAGTTGCATAATTAAAGTTACGAATATTTGAAATATCTCCAGGAGTAATTATGATACAAATTAATGAAAGTCGAAATAACGAATGATGGTGTAAACAATTTTAGAGAAACCCAAGCAAGCGATAGAATAAAGAAACTAAACGATTGAATAAAATTATTAATAAATAAATATAAATAAATCAAAAAATAAATTCTAGAAAACAAGAAATAAAGTTTCAAATCACTTACGTAGCTTCGAAAGTTGTTTCGTTGATTAACACCTTTTTTTTTAATGGGAACCGCTAACGAAATGACCGCAGAACTGTATTCAGAACTGTATTCTGAACTAGAATTCAATGTCCGGAGCAGCGCCCGTTGCAAACCATTCAGCGTTTTTCGTATAATTTATAGTAAGTATTATCAATGTTATTTTCAAAACACTTCTCTGCCATTGAAATCATTAAGTGATCATTTCTGTATTTACTTCAACACAATGAATCGCTGACGTTTACTGTCCACAGAACTCATGCTTTCAAGTAATCGCCTTTAAAATGTCAGTCATTTGCGTTTTTATCACCGTGCATTATGTGCTTTTCTATATATATATATTTCTCAACATTATGTCTTTTATCAATATGCCCTGTTGGCTAACGTTTTGGTTTTCCTTCCATTTTTATTTCAAAGATTTGACACTTTGTATCTTCATGTTCCTTCACATACCACAGTCGGAAGGTTCATATAAATTAAAAGTGTTTCGCTGTTAGTCTGATACATGGTGGAATAGAATTTCATTTTTAAGTTCATAATCTCCTCACTTAGCCTCGTCTTATGGTCTAATCCTCGTCTGATTAGGTAAAAATGATTTCTCTTTCCTTGATTAGAAATACATTTTTCTTTAACCTCTGCAGAAGCTGTTTTAGTAGTAAACGAAAATAGTGCTATTTTGTATAACAGTTTCAGGGACGCTGCTCCGTGCTTCCATTGTGGATTGCAACTGAACTGTGTAACGATTTGGGATATTCAAACTGAAATTCTGGTCTGCTAATAATTCTGCTGGAATCTCCCCTTCCCACATATTCTCGCTCACTCTGCCTTCTCCTTTTTATCAATACAAATCTGAGAAAAATACATAAATATATTTGAAAGAAAAATCTGTAATAAAACCTACACGGAGTAGGAAACTAAAAGAAGCAAAGATAATAGAGAGCAAAATGACATGTAGTATAGCATGTTACATTTCCGACCCAAAATATTTTCTTCTTTCTGTTTGCTTTCCTCTTTTCTTCTTCTTCACCAGAATTCTTCTGATATAATATATCTTTGAAGGCGTCTAACTGATATTAGTGATTAGTAGTGAGCAACAGACTTGATGAATTGGAATAATGGGAAGAGTATTGGTATTTGCATTAAGGTGTCGTGTTCAGATTCTCGTGTTTCTAACAGCTGCCACCTGCAGAGAGCATCCATAAAATAAATCTGAGATCGCCATACGATAGCTCTTAAGATGCATCGATGCTTGCTCATTTTCACACTTGACTTGTGAGATAGGTGACGTCAATAGAACAAATCTATAATTTGATGAGAGAGAAAATGTTTTATTTATTTCCTTTTTTTTTGCAGTAACTCATGACTAACCTACTCCACATCAAATTCAAGAGTAATTGATCAACGAAGGCGGATTTAAATGCGAATTCATATTTATTTTATTTGTGTGATATATTTCTTGTGTTTTTTTTATCATGTAACGGTATTTTAGTCATATAAAATGTATTTCTTTTAAAATGAAACATGTCAAACTTAACGAAGCATAATGTTTCAAATAAATGAAAAGAATATTATCAATGAAATGAAATTCATAAATTAAATAAATTAAGAAAAATCTAATTTATAAATCTAGAATGTTAAAAGTCAAGTACTACTAATTCCATGTGGCAACAAAGAATGTGCATTTATAATTAATGGAAAAGATAAATAAGTGATATAAGAAAACCAAAGGTGACAAGATCTTGTGTTTGCTTCCCATAGATTGTTTCATTTTTTGAGTCCAATATTATATTTCCACTGAGAAAATAATGTCCATACGCAGATTTATTGAAAGCCTGAACGAATCAGTGGATTTTATATAACAAGTCAAAATTAATCGCTGAATTCTTATTTCGATGTTTCAACCCTTGCTCCATATAATTTGCAAATTTGCAAAGCATGTTTCAATTTATAAAACAAAAGTGCTTTGAATCCTAATATGGAGTGGGAATGGAACCGAATTCTGAAAACAACCAGAAATAGGAATCACGGTATCACACTTTAATACTACACAGGCTGTAATGGAACGAAAATGCAAAGGCATTTACATTATCACTCTCCATATGAAACATACATTCCAAACCGTCTTCAAATTACATGGTATAATATTTTTCGAAAGGACTACTTGATTTATATATTTAACTAACCTCTGTAGCTAAGAAAAAAACTGCATGCGTTTGCCAAGCTTCCACCCTATAATACCGAGTGCATTGGCCGAAGATGAAAAACACTGCAATCATTTCAGCCTCGGCACATGGCTGCACAATATCAACTACCATGCGCACTGATTTCCTCCAGTGAAACGGTAGTTTGTAGCAGATGAATTTTCTGTACTATTGAAAATGACCATTTCACAAAGAATGTTATTACACACTTAATGTTTATTTCTAGCATAAGCATAAGCACATGGCACAAGCATTAAGAAAAGCTGTTATCAATATAATCGAATCCAGTACTTGACTTGTGCTTTATTTCCTGAACGCAGAAAGAAAACGTAAATTGACTTCACCGGTGATATGTAAAAAGCAGGGAAGAACATCCTAATTCGACCTGACTGACCCTAACGATTCTACTAATCCATCATACATATGAACAGACATAGTAAGAAATAATTAAATGGATCTGGCAAGAATTTCATAAACAAGGAGACGAAAGCAAAGAAAATAAAGAAAATAACATATCATAACGTAACACATGTGATCATTCTTCTATATATCAGATGGAATATACATACAAAAATGCTAGAACACGCATAGCAAGAAATACTTATGCAGACATATGGTAAAATACAAAGCCAAGCATATTCAAACGTGCACGCATTAAGATGCGCGCAAATAATGTGGACAATGAACATTAATTGAAAGAGCTCCACGCCAGAGACCTGAAGTATCCAGCAGATTCCCGTCTAAAACAGCTGGCTTTATGAAAAAATGATTACATATGAAATTCTCGTGTAGACGTCATTGAGCTTTTCAGTAAATATAATAGAGCTAAATATCTGAATAGAAAATATATGAAAAACAAGCGGAAACGTGAAAATAATGGCAAGGAACTTCCCCATGACTTACACTTCGAACAAGAATTGACTGGTAGAATAGAGTCAATGTCCACAGTACATATGTACAATGAAATCTGTTGGCATTATACTATACTATATTATCACAAAATGAGAATCAACAGTACTAACATTATATATACATAAGTGTGTTTGCTCGTGTATACCCGTGTGTGTGATGTGTGTGCTTGCGCGGGTGTATGTGGGCCTGTGTTTATGTATGAATATGCATGAATATACATAATTTCTTTATTAGACTCATAATTAGTTTATAGCTACAATGTTATTAAAGCTTTCTTGTTTACATATTCTGAATGGTGAGGCATCCAATGAAATATAAATTCTCAGTAAATATGGAAGTTATAAAGTGTATTCCCCAGACACATTGTTATGTCGTACATACAAGACATATCTGTGCCGACAGAATATGCATTTATAAGTCAATAAAACAGACTGCAAGGCATAGGCAAAGCAAGCATAGATGACAAATACTTTATCTTAATGTAAATATTAATATATATTTCTCTTATAGACTATAGCATTTGATAAGTCATTAAAAGCAAAGTACAAATTGCAAATAATACGAAGATAATCACTCTAATAATATATTCAGTGATTTGGATGCTACGAAAACACGGTAATCGCAAAACGCTTTTAACCTCTACTCTTAATTCAGACCGTGGGGCCAATGATAACTAGTAAGTAAGAATAATGGAATATTTAAGAAAATTCTTAAACGCGAACTCAGCATGTTTGTATGTGGAACAGTTACTGAGTGATCATTCAACAAATAGCGAGAATTGATAATCTGTAACAGAGTTACATATAAGGGTTATAAGAATAACAAGATATCGAAATGTGTCCGTTGAATGTCACAGACGAGTAGCGATTTGCACGGCGTCCAATGTACAATCCTTCATTTATTGTACTGATTTGTCTTTTCACATGCTGTAAGTTACAACAAATATAACTTCAAGCAAAGGGGCATTCATAGACGAAGGCAAGCAAGAAATGTTCAAAATATATATAATTGACAGTTAGAAACTGGAAAATAAATATTTAATATGCCTCAGCCGATCTCTGCCTCTTAGAACTATATTGTATTTGCACATCTAACAAACACATTTTTATAAGATTTTAAAATTGTTAATTATAGTTATAACCTTTTTCGTAGATTGAATGCATTGTTTGAATATAATTTCATGAACATATCTCTAATAAATGTTTACTTTGTATTGCTAGTGTAAATCAGAAGTTTGTATGAGACATGCATTCTGGTGCTATGTTAATTAGGGTTGTGCTTTTTTTAAAGTCTACGCTAATAATTCCGAATGACAACTGTATTAGTACTGTTGTCCCCACGCATGTATAAATCTGACGTTGGAAGAACTTTTCATTGTCTTTGTCGCCAAAGGGGAGCTGTCGAAACAAATTTACCAAGTATTTATAGTGTTAGAACTAACATGCTAGTCCAATACCTCTTTTCTACCAGGTTTGGATTCTTCGAATCCTTTTCATCACATGTTGTTTCGATTTTATTCATTCTCCAAAATATTGGTAAATAATGGTTTAGATGTCAAACTGTCAATTTATGTAATTATAAAAACATTTATTTGCATTTCATTCGAACCATTCCCATATAAATTTACTTCAATACATAAACGATTTTTTTAATGTCATTTTCAGCGTTATGTATTCAGTTGTGTTTTCAAACGAATCATATTTGCTCACCGTATTCGCGCATAATTAGCAGAATATTCTGCAGAAAAGTGTATATTGTACTTAAAATACTCGAGCGAAATAAGGATTTCGTTGTGTGTGAGAAAGCTGTTGCAATTTAACTGCAGATACAATACGTCACCCAAAAATCCTTTTCATATGGGTCGACTCGAACCTATGGAAAATTGCATTTACCAAGATACAAGCCAGGAACATAAAATATGTGGTTTCGCCCATGCTAAGGAAGCTCCTTCGTATGCGAATGAATAAGAATGTCCATTTTCATGGTTAATAGTTCGATATATGTGTTTGTCTATAGTGTGTTTATATACACATATGTTTATATACACAGTTATATATATATATATATATATATATATATATATATATATATATATATATACATTCCCACAGCAATATCATATCTTCTCCACTACGATTCCCTAAAACTTGAGAACTACACAACCAATTTCATTCAAACTTTACACATGCCTTACTTAGAGTCCATGTAGTTCCATGGGCAAAAACATGTTCAACTTCTTGCCTAGAGCGAGCCCTTATCAATATCATATCTTCTCCACTATTTCGGTATTACGTGTTAAAAGTGAAACAAAAACATTTCTCTATTATATGTCAGATACTTTCAATTTAACAATAAAAATAATAATAACAATTGAATTATACGTAGTACGTAATAATTAAAATCAAACTAAAGTATAATATAATCTTAACATAACAAAAATAAAAATAGCAATTTGTATAAAATTGCATCAATGACTTGAACTTGAATAAATGGTTTCACATGAATGGGAATAAATTAAAAATAAAATTAGGGTGCAGAAATGGAATAGTCCAGATGGATAATAAAAAATTAAATTAAAGAAAAGACTATTGTCTATAAAGTACGCAATGTAGAGAAAAAAGAAGATTTGAACACCTGGAGGAAAGCACCATTGAAAAGTGTCTTGGTGCGACTATGAAAGATATCTAACCAGAGGCGGTAAATTCGCCACAATAGAAGCAAGGTTCGAGTCAACGGAGCGTTCAAGGGAGTACTCGACTCGAACTTGCAAAGTGGAAATATATTTTTACCTTTATATCTGGGACGTAGGACGTACCGGATAAAAATTAAAAGTGCCACCGCACCCCAGAAATTGATGTAGGCTGGATTGTAGCCACACTTCTATACAAGAGGGAGGACAAGATAGAATTGATCGAAATTGCAAGAGACGGGCTCACAATTCCAGTCAGTTATATATATTGAGTATTGTTATCACTAGCGATATCAAGATATAACTTTGTATTTTGTATTTTATATGTAGATTTATATATATAGATGTACATATAATATGTACATATCTATATACACATATATACATCCACTAGCACTATGATCCGGCAATGACGGGTCATAAAGCTAGTATATATATAATCTTTTTATTTCTCCATTATTATTAGCGCTTTCGTTCGTTTCTCGAACATGTCAAATAAAATTTTGGGAATGTACAAACAGCTTATTCGTTTATCTTTTCTTTTGGTAGGGTTGTGTAGAAAAATAGAACATTGTTTTTGGTTTTTTGGGGTGAGGATCCAGGATAATGGAGACAGATCGATAGAAATCTAGGTAGGTAGATAAGCTGATAGATAGATATAATTATAGATAGATAGATAGATAGATAGATTGTCCGACAGACAACCAGATATATATATATATATATATATATATATATATATATATAGAGAGAGAGAGAGAGAGAGAGAGAGGAGAGAGAGAGAGAGAGGGAGAGAGAGAGAGAAAGAGACCCCATTTCCTATTCACCGATTATTTATATATTTATTTATTTACTCACCATTGTACTGGAACGTTTTTAAGTATGGTGACCTCTTCCAAAAGAAAAAAGAATCAGGTGCGGTGCGATCATCGCTGAAGGTCTTTTCGGTTTCTTTCTCTCTTCCTCTCTTCATTCTCCCATTCTCTTTGTTTTTCCTCTTTCCATTTCTCCTCTTTGAGTTATATTTAGAATACAAAATGTAGTATATCCCCTTTTCTTTCAAACATTCAATTTAGGAGGTAATATTGTGATGAAATGTACTTCTGCATGACGACACCGCACCTTTTTTTTTACTTGCTTCAATCATTTGACGGCGGCCATGCTGGAACACCGCCTTTAGTCGAGCAAATCGACCCCAGGACTTATTCTACCGGCCTCTTTTGCCGAAACGCTAACTTACGGGGACATAAACACACCAGCATCGGTAGTCAAGCGATGATGGAGGGACAAGCACAGACACACAAACATATACACACACACACATATATACGACGGTTTTTTTTCAGTTCCCGTGAAACAAATCAACTTACAAGGCTTTGGTCGGTCTGAGGCTATAGTAGAAGACACTTGCTCAAGGTGCAACGCAGTGGGACGGACCCCGGAACCATGTGATTGTTAAGCAAGCTACTTTATTTTGTATCATTTGCCATAAAGGCAAGTACACAGCTATGTAGCTTTGCGGACTGGACAAGACATTAATGAGGCGAATAATAATAATACAAGATGATAAAGATGAGAGAAGACAGAAAGCGCCCGCCGACCCTTTGCTTCTCTAAAACATTCTTCGTTAAAAAAACATATATAGAGGCATTAAACTTCTTACAAATATATACAAAAAACTGGACTAGAAGTCCACACAAATGAAACGAACCTTATACACATAAATTTGGAGGCGATAAACTCCTTACATTACTCCCCAATTAACTCTTTTGCGACCTGCAGATATTCCTGCAACTACCAATCGGAACCAAAAAAAAGTAATCTGTAGTCCTCCTTTGGGAAGTATCTTGACCTGTGGAAAAATTATTTTCTTTCCAGTACCAGTGCAGCCACCTGCGAAGGACACACTGGACTGTCGATAAAAATCCGGTTCATTAGAACCCGACTATCAAGATTATTCTCCACATACACTTTAATCGCCCCTCCCCTGCGATAGAGGAATGCAAATTCCTCATCACTTTCATTGAGAGGGCCCGCAAATACCTTGCTCGGTGACACACATCTCACCGACGAGGTTTCCTTCTTCTCCCACTCTGGTGACACACATCCCACCGAAGGGATTTCGGAATATTCCGTCGCCTGCAATGCCCATATTTTTCTTTTTCTTCTTTTTTTTTCCTTTTTGCGACGGGAGGGTGGAGTTCCTCCGATATGCCCGGAGCTCCCCCCCCGCCACCTCAGTAACCATTGTTGCCCACTATATTCTTCTTACTACCTTTTCTCGAGGAGATTACCTCCTACTCGACTTTCTCCCTCTCTAACTCCCTCCCTCCAATGAAGAAACAGGATGTTCCATTAGGGAAACAGGGGAATTACAGTCATCATCAATCAACTGATCCAGGACCTTCGGCTGGTCCCGGTAACAATTCTTCTTCATGTGCCCTGATTCCTAGCACAGATGACACTTCAGGAGGCATCCCTCAATGATCATCGGGTGCGTGGAACCGGGCATTGTCAAGAAATCTGGTAAAACCAGTTCTTCGGCCGATTGGGCCCGTAGGGTCAAATTGCTTTTGACCAGAACCAATCGACCGCAGGCAGTATTTTTACATTCATGAGCCTCGACATATAGAATCTTCTATCCATCGAGCCTCTTTACCGGGCGGCAGCCCACACACTCAGCGTCTTGTCAATTTGCGACCACCATAGGTAGGGAGAATCAAAATCTTCCTTCCATCCATAGGTTGGCTCGCAAATTTCTGAGCCTCCGTAGGGGTGTCGAAAAACACGATCACCATTTGCACCCCTACGGATGAACCTAGAAGTTGGCGCAAACCCCTCCAACTCTTCTTCAATTTCTGTCTGAGAGAATACACAGATGGTGTCGCGGACCTTGCAATATGTCCGCAACATCACCATTCTCTCATCATTGCTTTTTCGCCACTCCTTGGGGGCCACAATTCGCAATTCCAAGGCTTTCTTACATTTGTTCGCCATTAATAAAATAAGCTAAAATATAAATGTCCTCAACAAAACCAAAAATGTTGAAACAAAAGTCTCTAATCCAAACACAAAAAAGAGCAGAAAGACAAACAAGTGAAAAAGAACGAAGGAAGACAGTTCAAAAGACAACAAAATTCAACCGACGTAATCCTTTGTAGCACAGTTAAAAATCACTTGCGGCACAAAATTAGCAGCAAAAGATTCCTCCAATTCTGGTTGTACTCCAAATGGTAAAATCCACGAAGTGCACACAGTCACATAAAATCACAAATTTTCGGAGGGACATTCCTCCCGAAAACATAGACAATTCTCACTAGAAAGGGAATATTTTAGTACGACCACTGGCAAACAAATATCTGGAACACAGTGGAGACCCTTGTTTGAAAAATTAATAAACAATACGAACAACAGATCGCAATAAATAGTGAATACGAAGGAGGATCCCCTTCTCTCTCTCTCTCTCTCTCTCTCTCTAGAGATCTATCTATCTCTGTATCTATCTATCTCTCTATCCATCTATCTATCTCTCTATCTATTAGCCTATCTACCTACCTATATTTCTATCTATCCATTGTCATGGAACCTCACCCCCCCCAAAAACAAAAATAACGTTCTCTTCTGATGAACAAAATCCCCCCAAAACGTCTGTTTTAAACAAAT
Organism: Octopus sinensis; assembly: GCF_006345805.1. NCBI lineage: Eukaryota > Metazoa > Mollusca > Cephalopoda > Octopoda > Octopodidae > Octopus > Octopus sinensis. The sequence goes on from NC_042998.1 coordinate 116,752,091, forward strand.
GAACAAGCTATTTGTACATTCACAAGTTCGAGAAACGAACGAAAGTGCAAATAATAATGAAATAAAAATTTACTTTTACAACTCCTGACGACTTTTTCTCAATTTTCAATTTCTTTATATCACACCTAACACTCTATACACACACACACACACACACACACACACACACACACACACACACGCGCGCATATATATATGCACGTATGTGTATGTGTGTGTATTTGAGTATATGTGTGTGTACATGCTTGCATATGTGTGAGTGAGGAAGAGAAAAAGAATAATAAGGATAAACAAGCTAATAAATTAGTTTATTCTTGCCTGACTATCCCTTGTGCTTGACCATTTGGAACAGCTGTTTTCTGCCTTCAACAGCGGTAATTCTGAAAGGCGCGAAGGAATTACTATGTAAATCTGTGTGTATCGTTATTGCTCCTACCTTTGCTTTGCAATTCATAACAAGTAACACTAGTAGGCATACAATTTACTTAAGAAGTAAACGGAATACAGAATGATGGATTATGAAAAATCTACGTGAAGGTTTAAACATAGCAGCATCAATTGTAGTTGTGTATTCATTCGTACCCATAATTTCTACTACATATGTTTCGGTGTGTGTGTGTATGAGAGAGAGAGAGAGAGAGCGAGTGCGTTTGCGTGTGAATGTGTGTATTTGTGTGTGCGTGTGTATGTGAGTGTGTGTGAGGGAGTTTAAAACTCTTGTGTAATCGATTATCTAAAGTGTAATTGATGAGATAAAATAAAGCAAAATATATCATTTGCCTTCTTCGTTCAGTTTTAAATACTAGACCAGCCCCCAATATTCCATTTAAAGCATTTCCTAAAAGTTTTTGTTTGTGTAATGTCATTGGAGTTATGCCGTTTGCTGCTTCTAAATTTTGAATACATCGAGATGGAGCTATATTTAATAATTTGCGTATATTATTTTTGTTTTATTTAGAGCGATTTGTATGCTGATATATATGTGCATAAATGCATATGCACATACACAAACACAAGCGTATATTTTTATTGGCTGTTCTTTTGTTAATACTCTTTGTATAAACGATAGAAATTTTATCTGAAAATTTTTACCGTTAATATTATAGTAGTACTTTACGAATTGTTTTGAATATAATGATATACAAATAGAATAATTACTATAATTATTTATTTTTCTAAATAAATATGTGTGCATTGCCATTTAAAAATTTAGCACAATAACTTTTATTTGTACATATATTTTAATATCACCTTATTTATTGCCTTGTAATATTGTATCTCACAAACGTATGTATTCATTTAAAACTGTTGTGAACAATATGAATATTTCCATCATTGTGCACACATATTTCCGTTATTTGCTGTGTTTTGTAATATTTTTAATCGATACTGATTGCAATTATTTAATACATTCTCCAAAGTGCCTTCAGAAATCCATTTAGAATCAACTCTATTAATAATAAATACACACCATGGAAGTATTTATAATGAATATCAATTTTTGGAGATGGTATTTAATTAAATTGTTTAGATTCTTTCTATGCATCGACTGTTCCTGAAAACCCCAAATTGTTTATATATCCCATGAATTATTAAACTTATAAATTTAGATTTCTGCTTCAGCAATTCAGCAGTATATTAGAGAATATTCAATGCATTTAAAATGTACTCCAAACATATTTTAGGCTTAAATTTTAGATATCGCGGAATGGTTTATCTTAAAATCACATTTGCAACAAATGTCACCATATCATGAATCAAATTCACATGTATATTCATAAATGGGAGATTAACAACTGGAACTAACATTTTAAGTCATAGTTTGATGCACTATATACATTATATATGTTATAAGTATTAGTTATTTACAGATTTGATGCCATATTCCATACAATGTGCAATATATAATATCATAACAATGCATGAGATAATGCAATTTATTGAGGGATCTGAGAAATTGCTAACGTGAAGTAATCAATGAAATAAAGTAACATGAAAACGACTAACCTTAAACCAAAATTTCTTTCTGCATACAAGAAGTAATGGCAGGTGTGCATCCTCAATTTACAATACATTAAATTAATTTGCACATTTCACACTACTGCTCAATGTTAAAGATGTAAGACTTCCCATTTTTTCGTGTGCATTAAAAAAGGTAGACTTGGCCTTGCCTATGTACATAATGCAGCATCGGCAGAATGCGAATCAATGTAATCCAGACTCATTTTTAGCATCTTGTATACTCGATTATCTGCACTATTTTAAAAATTAAGGCAGAATTTCAGCATGTAAACGTTGAAATATTGCGCAATTCAAAAGCACAATGAAATTAAGCTACACGTGGCCATAAGGTGTTGCGGTATCAGAAAGTCTCTTCCGTTTGAACATTATGTTCGGAAACTATTCAAGAGTTTGAAGGAATTAATTTAAAATAGCGAAAATAAATGCGCCTTTGCGTTTCTGAAACGTGATGAGGTTAGCAATCTTTAATTATAAAGCAACAGAACATATGCTATAATATCATTGAACGGGACTTTAGAAAGCGTTAATGTGACCGGTACACTGGGATATAAAGATCAAGACGTATTCTATTCAAAGGAAGATAACTGTCACATTTTGCATAAGGCTATCTTTTATGTTGCTCGTGGTAGTGTAAATTTGATTAATACATGAAATATATTAAATGATTGGATGTAAATGATAAAACTCTATATTATGGAGTTTATGGTCCAACAATGGATATAGTCTGTCAAAGTAATAGTAATATAAAACTTATTTCAGTGTTATTTGATAAATAACTGTAGAAAACAATTAATCGAACTTATAGGTAAGTGGAAAATATATTGTCTAAGGATATTAAACAGTGATTAGAAGAGCTGTTTAGGAACCATATACAGCTCATGCTGAGATATACATAGATACATACATATATATGTGTGTGTGTATGTATACATCACCGTGATCACCGTGACCGAGCAGGCCATCAGATGTTATTACACATCGCTGGTCACAATGCGCTTCGCATTGTTTTAGCCTTCAAATGACGCCACCCCGCTGACTAAGCGAGCAGGCGAACAGAACAAAGTTGTGGCGAAACAGTACAGCAGGGATCGCCACCACTACCTGCCGGAGCCTCGTGGAGGTTTAGGTATTTTCGCTCAATAAACACTCACAACGCCCGGTCTGGGATTCGAAACTGCGATCCTACGACGGCTGCCCTAACCATTAGGCCATTGCGCCTCCACGTATATATATATATATATATATATATATATATATATATATATATAATATATATATATATATATATATATATATAATATATATATATATATAATATATATATATATATATATATATATATTATATATATATATATAATATATATATATATATATATATATATATATATATATATATATATAGATATATATATATATATATAATATATATATATATATATATATAGATATATATATATATAAGGGATGATTCATTTCGTTGCTTTGTTTCCTTGACAAGCAAACTGACTATTTTAAATAACACTTTGAAATGATGGTATCTAACCCTACATTGGATAATGCATTATGTAGATGTTTTCTCAAAAGATATAAATCGTCATACCTTCAAAGGCTGTTATCTTGACACGGTTAAATCAAACGTAAATTATTACCGCTTCAGCTATTACACTAACGCAAAGAATAACAACATTAACAACGACAGCAACGGGAAAAACAAAGACTAAATGCAATATCTATTCATTTCTAGTAAAACAATACATTGTATTTCACTACGACTGGAACCTGATGCTGATAATATTTATATATTTAATATTTATATAGGTGTACAATAATAGTCAACGCTATCTCACGTATATTAATTTCGAAATCAATTTAATATACCTATATTGAATAAAAAACTATCGTTTATATTGTTGCCACCTATGCAGGATATATGGCTATACACAATATTATGGCAAATTCCCAGTGAAGACGAACGTTCTATTTTATTTTTTTCCCCTCAAATCACTTTTGATCTCCGAGAGCTACTTGATCCACTTTTATTAAAATTTAAATTCCGAGCGCACATACAAATTGTGATCATGAATAAATTATAACCTTATAAAGAATCTCTAATCCAAAGGAGCAAATTTATGAACTGGAAATAGCAATGCAGCTTTTACCAACCAGCTACATAGTGATTGTATAATACAGTCCAATGCTTAAACAGTTAATATGTACTGTTAATTTAGAATATTATAAGGTGATACTGATACATCTGTGTAGACTACTACAAAACGTGTTCTTAAGAAATAAACAGCGCATTCTTTTATGTGAACTCACTTTTATTTATTTGACACACGCAGCAGGTTGAGAAATCGATGCAAAGATATTTACTTAACGTATGATTTAACAAGCCTGGTTCTAATAAACATTATGCATACCCTTCCTAATTTACTGGCCATAATCTTTCCCTTTTTTGTCTACGCTGGTATCACCGACCACTTCATCAGATACCTTCGTGAACAAAGTTTGACGTTTTTATTTAAGGGGCGATGTTTCTGGATATATTTAACAATCAATTACTTGCTCTGTCATTCGTTCCCTTTTCATACCTCCATGAATTCAGTCGTGCGGTTTTCAACTATTATATTCCCTTGCAAGTACGTAAATACGGTCACACTTTTTTCTTATGACAAATATTTACTTTCGGTTCTTCTCCCCACCGTTCTCCATTCTAATTCTGGTTATTATCATCTACTTCCAGTGTAGATTATCTTCATGACACCCTGAAGCGAAACACGAACAATTCGTCTCCTTTGAATTCCCGCCTCATTTGCTCGAGAACGCTTCTATGCAAGAAAGTTGGATACATACTTTTTTCCAGTGGGATTATTGACTGAATTAACTTAACATACAATAATGGTAATGCCCTATAGAAAGAACAATGTTTGCATATGGGTGAAGGCTTTAAAGAAGTGTAAGCTAACATTGAAAGCAAACAACACAATAGAAGACAACCAACAACAATCATTATCACGAATCACCAGAAAGTAGGCAATGTAATTCGCACGGACCAATGAGTCACAATTTATGTAATATAACTGTAGTATTTTCACAATGCATTACAGAAAACAGTGGAATATCTTGCAATATGTGTTAAAATTATGTACCCTGTCAGTTGAATCTCGTCGATTGAAACACGATGTAAGACAGAGAGATTTGGAAGATTAATCATATATGCTAGCAATGTTTAAAGAAAATATACACGCGTTGTTTGAATTCTGGCTACAGAGGATGGATGATGGATGTTTCCTTATGATCAGGGAAAGAAGTCCTTTGCATGGAATAACAAGTCTTCTCCAATCCTTTAGTAGTTTAAGAGTCAGCGATCGACATATTACCTCATAGTTACTGTTTTGGATTTAGTAAAGGCATCATTTTCATTGTGAAACGCAAACGTTTTGTGGACCGTACAATGAGAGACTAAAAAATTTACACAAGCTATCTGAAGGACGTGATCGGACAAGAATCTAAAACAATCCATAGCCACCCGGGAAATGAGTGACCAATACATATTGGGCAACAAAACAGGCTAGAAGTTAATTGTAATTCCTCATCCCCCTATATATCACGGACCATGTTGAGGAAGTCTTACACTACGATCATATACAATTCTGAATTACTTTCTGTGGAATATTTATATGTTATCTATTGCTGGCTTTGTAGTGTGACCAGAATATATTTTTCTTGAATTCCATTCAATAAATCAAACATAAGGCATCCATTCAATTCAATTAACAAAATTAGGCATACATGCACTAGTTGTTATCAAATAACCGTGGAAAGTAAATTTGCATACGAGATGTTCAACGTTTGTTTCGAAATCCGAAAGAGAATATTTATTCATTCCACTTTCACTAAAGATTACAAGGAATCTACTTCATTAATAAAATCAGTAAGTTTCTTAAGTAACTGGTCATTTTATTTTATTTTATTCTATGTTTACTAGAAATGAAATTTTTTAAATCTACAAGCTCATTAACGTATTATTTCCGAGTACCGTTTGTAGCTATATTCAGGACATTTGTATTTTTCATACTTTTATATTTTCATGGAAATATTTGACTTATATTTTGAGACGGTAGATGGATATAGAATATTTTATAATTTCCTAAATAACAGTTGTAAAAGGGTGAAAAAATAATGAAAGAAACTGATTTAATTGTTTTGGCATACATATTCACACACACACACACACACACACACATACATACATACACACACACACATACACACACACACACACATATATATATATATATATATATATTATATATATATATATATATATATATATATATATATATATATATAAATGAAAGAATGGAGGTGAACGAAGATTTTAACAAAATTCCTTTACTCTCAACACATGTTTCGAAGACTGCATACTCTTAATTCCGAAGGAATAAAGGGTGCATTATGCCGTATTCTCATGAGGAAAGACAACGAACCCCTATCTGCATCAAGACGAACAAAAACCTTTTGATGACTGCTTACATGGTGTCCACAGTGATAATGATAATGAGTGTTTTTATTTAATAATCCGTTATAAGCAATGGCGTCAAAATTGGTTGGAAGGAGGAAGTTCTAAAAATAGGAAGGGGACAGTATGTATGCTGTATGTATGGGGATGCGCGGGTGTTTGCTTTTGTTAGTGAGTTTGATTGTTTATGCGCGTGTATGAGTGTGTCCATAACTGCATTTGTGCCTCTGTGTGTGTGTGTGTGTAATTGTGTGTGTGGGGAGAACAATTTTCAAATATATTTAGTAGTGAGGTGACAAATTTGTGTCTGTGTGTTTGATTGTGCGTATGATAGAGAGAGAGGGGGGTAGAGGTAGAGAGAAAGAGATAAACATACGCGAACGATATTTAGTAGTAATGTTTCATGCAACGAAGTAGACAGAAATAATTTGTCTATGGCAGTGGTGTACACGTGAAACTAATTATTAAAACCAAAGAGGTTATCTATATTATTTATCATTTATATGAGTGGAAAGTGTGCTTCTGCCAATGCTTAGATTTATGGGATTTTTCTATTAGTGTGTTTACCAAGGGGAACTTGGCGAAAAGGATATAGAAGAGTTCAGAATTACAAATGTCACAATATTTCCTCCCCTTATCAAAAGGAATGGATACAGACAATATGGACCAATCCAGCTTGAAAGTTATATTGTTGTCCTTAAGAGGCCAAACTAATTTACTTAGCCCTGTACTTTGTTGTTTTCTCTTATCTCGGAAAGTTGAATAATGATTGGAAATTGGGACAATTGGGAAGTTGTCGCACCAATATAGAAGAAGACATCGGTACCGGAAGAAATTTTATACTGGTAAATGGAATTTTTAATTTTGGAATTACTGGACAAGAACTTTAATCTGTTAGGGTTTTCCTCCGAGATCAAGACGGAGTTTTTATTGTTATGATTGCTGTTTATATTACTGCTAGCATTAACCACTACACTATTTCTATTATTGTTATTATTATTAATTGTACTATAACCGGCAATATCCCTGACAATAGAAATGTTGTTGTTGTTACTATCAACACTACCAGTGTTATTAACCCGACTATTGCTATTATTAATATTATCATTGCTAACACTAACGCTGCTACGAATGTTGCTACTATCAATACTATTTCTATTATTATTATTGTATGTTTGTTTGGAATTGGTAAGAATGGTGTTGGAACTCCCGGGTGAAGAATCTTTGTTTAGCAGCTTGTTATTATGGGAAGCAATAATTTGCGAAATATTTCTAGTGTTGGAGAAAGCAACTCTTACCTTATGTGAATTGATAATAGAATAATACCTGGAATTCCTGGGAAAGTTCCTAGCCACGGCTTCAGGGAACTGTAAAGGAAGGTTCGATTTGATTTGTGTTCCGAAAGGTATAACAAACCAGATATAGTTTTTTGTGGACTTAGAATTGCTCATAGCGTTACTAGTTACCTTATGTGAATTGATAATAGAATAATACCTGGAATTCCTGGGAAAGTTCCTAGCCACGGCTTCAGGGAACTGTAAAGGAAGGTTCGATTTGATTTGTGTTCCGAAAGGTATAACAAACCAGATATAGTTTTTTGTGGACTTAGAATTGCTCATAGCGTTACTAGTGACAGTAAAGGGAACATTTCTATGCTGGAAATTTGGGGTTGGGTGTCGATTGCCTCCCTTGGTCCGTAAATTATTTCTCTTATGTACAGGGGTGCCGACGTTGTTAGAACTGAAATCATTATTCTCACTAGTTCTATTGTTACTAGTTTTCTTATCCTGAGGAGTATATATTGGTTTAGAATGGGCTGGGTCGATGTGTGATACTTTATCTCTATAAGAGGCTTTTGACAAGGTGGCGCTATATTTTTAGAACTTCCTCCTTCCAACCAATTTTGACGTCATTGCTTATAACGGA
>NC_042998.1:116765562-116780562 GCF_006345805.1 Octopus sinensis
CTTGACAAACTGCTTCGCCCTCTGATGTTGGACTACCGTGACGTTTGTGTAAAAAACAGATTATGAGTGTGATAAAATAATGAATGCAATATTTACTAAGCATATGAGCACAATTATACAAAGAAATACACGTAAAATATTTTTTTTAATATTAGAAATTTGAATCAAATGTGGAAATATTATCAAAGGGATAGCAAAAATCCATCTGTATGGCAGACTTTCCGCTAGTAGTTAATTGTCATAGAGAGAATAGCATACATATGTAAGAGAAAATGCGCCACTAGACATTTATAATTCCAGCACCAATGAAACTTAACATGGGCCTAAATTCACAACGACACTAAATAGGTTTAATATCTATAAACACAAATGATTTGTGTTTCCATTAAGAACAAACACTTATTCATCCTTATTTCTTTATTGCCCACAAGGGGCTAAACACAGAGAGGACAAACAAGGACAGACAAACGGATTAAGTCGATTATACCGACCCCAGTGCGTAACTGGTACTTATTTAATCGACCCCGAAAGGACGAAAGGCAAAGTCGAACTCTGCGGAATTTGAACTCAGAACGTAGCGGCAGACGAAATACCACGAAGCATTTCGCCCGGCGTGCTAACGTTTCTGCCAGCTCGCCGCCTTACAAACACTTATTCATCCTATTTGTAATATTAAATATAAATATGCGTCTGCAAACAAGTAACACTCGTATAAACTTAAACACGCACATGTGCACGCACACACATACATACACACACGTACACACACATACACACACATATTTTATATTACAATCTCTGCCCTCAAACACGTTGTGTAAGTATTTGTTATTAATATATACAATGTTTATGGCTCCATATAACAACATAATGAGTGTCACTGCGGATATCGGACAATATTACGAAGCATTGCTGCTATGATTATGAATAAAAAGAAACAAAACCCTAACTACAACATATACTGTCATACCACTGTTTTCCAAACTTTAAGGTATGGTCGAAGGAAAATGTGGCTGCTATTTCGAGCAGCTGGAGAGACCACTTAGCGGTTTCGACTTCATTGTGTATTTTTAATTTCTATAACAACATTGACAATTGTGGTTTTCGATTGGCTAAAATTACATAAATTTAAATTATTGTAATTTCTGTATTATTAATTTCTAGATCAAATGAATGTGATTTTGTTCATCACTAAGCAAAACTACACCTGAACAATATTTTTCAAATATAATGTGGAGAAAATTGGAAAACTCTTAATGTTATTTGTAGAAATTTAACAATACTCTATTCAACGAACATTCTTTTTTGCTTTTGTGCATTTAAATGTTTCTTTGGAATGTTTATTCTGCCTTTAAATTTACAATTCCAATCGTGGATCTGATTGTACCACTCGATTACTTAATGAAATTTACTGTAATACGAGCTTGTTTTACATTTTAACCTAATTTAATGCCGCTTATTAATTAGGTCAATTAACAAGACAGCTTATTTTTGCATAATTTTACATAAATTTGTGTATGTATATACTATAAATAGGAAATGAGTGGAATATTTGCATGGTGAGGTTTAACTGCAAACGGTAAGATGCCAAAATTGATCTCAGTGAATTATCCTTACCTAGTATGATATCTTACCATTTAATATTCGTCTAAGTTTAGTGCGAATTCTTTCCACTCAGAGATGTTTCACACAATGCAGCTTGCACCATACTTATCTACATACCAGTTTGTCAGCTAATCTCCTCTTGCTATAACACCCCCGAATCCCACATGACAGACTTAAATGTAAATGCACGTATTGGTGTAATATATGACATGACGTTAGGCTATTTTAAAAAAGAAACCCGCAAATTTCGTAGTGTTATGTACATAGTGTTGAAAGAAACTCAAGAGAGATCATAATCCAGAATGTAAAGAGAATTAAACACTCCAAGTCACTTCGACTAGATTTTTAAGTTTTCGGTCATAAAATATTCTGCCTGTTATGTTAATTAGTATTTCCAGTATAACTTAAAGCCTAATTGTTTTTGTTATTAGTATGGTCGATGGTATTTTTATATTTGCTTTCAAAGATTCAAAAATAGCAACGGTGATGTAAATAATAGTTTCTAACAGAAATGAGGCGAAACCAGAAATTGTGAGGAGTTAAGTCAATTAAATTGAATCCACTACTTGTTTCGTGCGCTAATTTATGCTCTTCACTCAGAATGAAGCCAAGGTTGAATTCGTAGGAAAATGCCAGAGCAAGTAACTTAAGTAATTCTGCCTTCCGCTCCTACGAGTTTGCAAAGTTACTGCTTAATAACATTTTCTTCTAATACAGTGACTCCAGTATTTGACTAGTATTTTATTTCATTCACTCCGAAAGAAGAATCTTGGTTTTTTACTTCAGAACACACGAGACCGGACTAAACACAAGAATTTATTTTGATGGAGGATATAACGATTTGGCATATCTATCGGCTTCACCGCCCAGTAATAATAATAATAATAATAATAACAATAATAATAATAATAATAATAATAATAATAACAATAATAATAATGATGATGATGATGATGATAATAATAATAATAATAATAATGAGGAGGAGGAGGAGGGAGAGGAGGAGGAGGGAGAGGAGGAGGAGGAGAAGAAGAAGAAGAAGAAGAAGAAGAAGAAGAAGAAGAAATTATAAATAGAATCTATTTGTCGATTCAACAAAAATTTCCCGCCTTCACCATTCTTGTTCTTGTTAAACATTTCAACATCAAAATTACGATAGCCACCGGTTCAAATCATGGTAGTAACTACAGTAAAGAGTAAAGTATTAGTTATATTAAGGCAGATATATACTGTTATAACTTTATTAGCGCCACAGTAAACGTTTAAAATAGTAGGCATATTTCGGATGCACCTTGAACATATATGACTTTGAAAGTTTTGCGTACCACCATGTGACAGGCGGACAGCATCATATCCTTTCTATGCCCATAAATGACAACAGAGTGCTGTCAATTGATGTAGCAAATGCAGAAAAATTACTAAATCAACAATTAGCAGTCTGCAAAGTCATACCGATATACCTAATTGGACTTTAACTGATTGAAACTAAAACATTAGTATGACCTTAGAGAATTGACTGATTAACAACCATTTCAGAAATGGCACTCAGTTATTACCGATATATTTAGCCAGAGTCATATTTCAGAAAATTTATTCACTAAAAACATTGTTTGGGCATTTTTACAAAGCAATTCTTAACCTTAAACAAGGTTGTTACCTGCGCCCACGATAATCTTAAAAACACGTTAATCATAAACATACACGAGTCATATGGTTGTATACTGTTTGAAAGGATTTTTCGATAAGCTTTTATGTTATCTTAAAGACTCCTATACACTCCTAAGAAATAGTTATTTTTTTTTGGGGGGGGGGAGAAGGGAAGATCTTGGTATATTTCTTAAACCCCGAGTTATTAAGATAAAAGTAACGGTGTAATTCTAATAATAAAAAAATGATATTATTATTAGTATGTTCTTAGTATTGATATTGATACAGTTAGTATTCTTATTGTAAATAATAACAATATACACATAGTTCAGCAAAACATTTTAAAAAATATTTATTGCAATTCCTTTCTTTTATATTACATTCCCTGTGTCGTATTTCTAATATCTTTTACGCCACCTCTTCTGAGTTATTAACAATATATACACAAATACATGCACCCAAATATTCATACAAGTGCTTATTCGTACTTGCATACATAAACTTACACAAATGCAAAAGATACACACGTCGATATATATATATATATATATATATATATATATATATATATATATATATATATGTGTGTGTGTGTGTGTGTGTGTGGTGTGTGTGTGTGTGTGTGTGTGTGTGTGTGTGTATGTATATATATATATATTATATATATATATATACACGCGCATATGTGAATATACAGTTATGCACACACAAATATATATTTTTTTTTATGGAGAAAAAAATTGCAAGGCAACATTGCATTTTCTAGATGGCTGATACTGGAGAAAGAAAGTGGGGAAAGAGTTACATGAATATGGTAATAGATGGAAATATAAATTAAGAGGGAGGAAAAATAAAGAGAAAGAGAAAACAAACATCATGTTTGAGTAATTGCCTACAGTATGCAAAAACATGAATATTCCAAAGTTATGGACATGTAATATGAATCGAGAACAACAGTTAGATGAGAAGTTAAGGAACAAAGATACACCACTTATGAAAATACGCGTCCTCCATAAAACAGATAGCTTAAGCAAGATAGCATGACTAATAACACAGTATTAAGCAGGAGCAGTCAGCAAGTAAAATCAAAACCGAAATTAGTTTATCGGATCAAGATTGCTATTATGACATTTTAATGTCATGGTAATGAAAAAAAGAAAGAAAGAAAAAGGAAAAGCTAACAAAAAAGCAATGATATCCATGAAGCATAATGTTAGCGTTACTATGGTAATATCAATTCACTTAAACGAAAAACAGGTTATTTTCAAGATGCATCTTGTTTTCGCAAAGAAGTAATTTCTTGATATTCCGCATATATATTCTATCTCCTATGATAATTTTGTCACGTGGCATCACATCTTAGCATTATTATCTTTCTTTTTCACCTTTTCTTCTTTTATTGTATTTTAATATCTTCAGCCAATATTCTTTCCCAAAATGAATATTTTCTTTGGTGGAAATTTATTTTCGTTTCATACGCCATAATACAATGCATTTATATCATTGTTTGTCTAAAGTTTAGAACCTTGTTCAGGATTAATAATCGATCTATGGCTAGATGAATGCCTACGAAGCATTTCAAATACTGCTATTTAAGGACAAATAACCTTAGTAACTATCGTACTGCTGCAAAACTACAACGGAACCGGATGCTGTTGGCGCATATACATATACGTACATAATTTAGAAAGGAAGAGAAGTGAGGCCCTTGATCCTCTTAAAGATCTCCAAGACTTCGCTAGGGAGTAAGATATCCTTAAATCGAAGTTCTAACACATGTGCTTGCACCACAGCAGACATCGCTAAAGGCACAGGAGGTGCAAAGTGGTGGTATTAAAGTCATCGAGGCATTAAATTAACCACTATTGTTTTGATATATATAAATATACACGTTTGTGTGTGTGTGTGTGTGTGTGTGTGTGGTGTGTGTGTGTGTGCGTATTTGTGTGTGTGTGCGTATATGTGTGTGCGCGCGTGTGACATATAATCCTGCCAAGCCTCCTAAAATCATTAACAAGTTGTGCAGTACCAGAAATATTCCCTGGGATCTGACCATGATTAAATTTATCCCTAACGTAATGAGATTTTTTTTTTATCACTCATTATATATTTGCTATATTGTGGACATTATCCTGTTTGAAAAAGGTGAAATACTAAACATTAATGATAATGTATTGTGTTCAACTTTAGAAAAACCAATAGAATTGGTCACGAAGATATTTATCATAAATAAGCAATGCATTACATGGTATGCCAAACCGTAGTAGTTAAACAGACATCACGACACAAACCGTTATGCATTTATTTGAAGATTCCTCTATCTTGTTCTGACAATTCAATGTAACTATTAACACAACTGAAAAATATAGAGAGAATACACAATCAGGCAATACCTAAAACGTTTAAGAAGCAAAACAAAAAGATCGAAAAGAAACCATCAGCTCCTGTGACAAGAACATTTATCTCTTGACATTTTAACATTTCACGTCATGTACAGTACTTATTATTATTTTCATATTTATTTATTTTTTGCTGATATTCATTGCTATGTTGTTCTCTCTTTGCAGGTTTTTAAACATACATTTGTTATATTGGTCTTATTCAATATCCCTAAAGCATGAGAAAAAAACGCAAAAATGAACGTAAGATATTATATGAGTTTTTATGTATGTGTATGTGTCAAGAAAAACCGCTATTATATAAGCATTTAAAGTATACGTCGTTGTCTTTTTTCATTAACAGGTAACGAAGTAAGGAGGAGGCAATGCAAACCAAATATCCTTTCATTTTTTTATTAAGTGGTTGACACTTCATTCCCACAGACATATAGTCACCTTCATATCTTTATTTACCAACTGCATTTATAACGTCACACAAACCCATATATAATAACTTATTCCCATGCATACCCATACAAGGACATCACATACACACTACTGTGCTTAAATGCAAGGAGATATTCATTTTCACAACAGTAATTACACATATGCAACCACAAACACTCACACTCACAGAAATATATATATACATATATATAGAGAGAGATAGATAGATACATATATACATACATATACACATATGTGTGTTCCTTGCTTGTTTGGTTTGTATGTATGTGTGACTGTGTGGGGAGAATGGCGCATACGCAAAATGACGCCACCGATATTTGTGGTAGATAATCGGATGAATTTTAATCAATAGTTGTTTGTCTTCGACTTTTACTTTCATAACATCGCATGATACTATAGTATATATTCAGTTTGTGATAGAAATATTGTCCTATAAAGAGTGTGATAGAACATCATATAAAAAACAAGATGCAGTGGTACTGCGAGAGAAAGATTAGGCAGGAGAGAACAGAATAGAGAGTAACATTAATCGATGGACGTGGGAGGAAATATATCATAGATGTTCTCGCAGAGACTACAAAGAGAGATAATGCTTGGGACAAAAGTGAATTATAGGGATTAAAATATCAACAGCGATAGATATAGAAGGAAAATTGACGTCAAGACTGGGACAGCGAGATTACCATAAGGTAAGGATCATTACTCAAATACAGCAATGGCATAGGTTTTATTAAGAAGTTGTTAAAATGAAAGAAAAGTGGGAAGTGATAATTTCACATTTTTAGTATTTAATTTTCAAGTTAGCTGAAATGTTTAGCTAAAGGACAGTTTGACAATAACTACAGGCAAATGATAATTCTAGACGTATTTGTATCTATTAAATCTAAAGAGTTTGAACAAATCTTCATAACATATCGATTATTTCTCACATAGAGAAAATGATTTACGTATATTGTGGACCGAGTAATTTGTAATTACAAATAACCTTAAAGATAAATTGATTATGCACAGTAGTATATTAAAATATAGTCTTAACACTTTTGCTACATACATGAACTTGACGAAACTCTTCTGCTTGCAATCAATGAATGTTTTGTCTCCTCATGAAGAATGTAAACTTATTATAGCGAGGGAGGAAGTTGAACTGAGATAAAAAGATGGATGTTAAAACATAGATTGGGTTAGAGATCGGAAATTAGACGGGAAGATACAAAGAAATATGTAGCCATCAGAGAGGCGAGAAAGTATTCAGAACTATAGAGCAAATTGTCTAATGTAATAACAGAGCAAAGTAGACAATGAGAAATCAAAAAGAAAGAGGCAGAAAAGAAAACCAAGGTGATAGAAAGGGAAGATGAATGATATAGAAAGAAGAGCACATCGAGGGAGAGGTGAAACACAAGAGGTGCTGCGGAAGTCAAATAGGTAATGTGAACGGGGGAGAGTTGAATGAAAGATGGAGATTAAGAATCACAGTGAATTTGGCAAATACAGCAACGAAAGATATGAAGTGATAGAAAGTGAAAAGAAGTAGACATACAAACATCCATAGTCTGGAATTCGATTATACATTTGTGGTTGCATATTGAGTAAGCTAGTATGGACCGCTTGTGTTCTGGGTTCATACTTCGTTAACATAAGTGCATTGATTAACAACCGGCCGGCTCAACTCATGTCGTCATTAGGGGACATCACTCAGTTGCAAGCATGTTTTCAATTCCCTAGTTTGAGGCTAATTGCTCTCTTTCCTCTCATCAATCTAGGAGATCCCGAAAAATACTGGATCATGAGTGGAGTTAAATTTCTTCCCTGTGTAGAACAAAAATCAACAATGAATAGACGAAATAATAAGTTACTGCGCAAAATTATCTTCCTTGACCGACAAAATTTCACAGAATGTCATTTATTGTTAAAGCAAGGGAAAAACAGTTTTGGTGCATGAGATGGAAAAAGGAACAAACTTGCATGAAGAAAGGGGTTAGAAATTAAGAGTTTAAAAGAGACTGGAGAGAGTAGTCGTCTGTGTCAACTAAAATATTGAATATGTTGACTAAAATATAAAATATATACAGGGCAATGTTTATATAGGTAAATAATGTGTTAAACTTATCCCACTAAACAAAACAAAAAAATAATAATAAATAAATGATTCCCTAATAATGTAGACTACATAGTGCTATCTTACTTAGTAGAATGGTATCACCTGTGTTCTGTGTACAATATTAGTTTTAACTATATCTCTTGGACATTTGTGTGTGCAAATGTTGGGGAGTGTATATTTGAGGTACGTAGCATATGCGAAGGCGACTTGTAAACTCTGGAGTCAAGTGCTTAATGGGTAAACTTGCGCCAATTTATTATACACACGCACACATACACAAACGAACATATATATGTTGCGTGAGTGAGTTTGTAATCATGTTTGTGGGTGTCTGTGCATTCTCGCGGGGTAGGTGTCAATGTGTGTAGATAAGTGATGCACATTCTGGTAGCACCACTATATTTGTGACGTGCACTAAATTGAAGAGTCTTGTATGTGTGTCCATATGTGTGTGTAGTGTGTGTGTATGATTATATATATATATATATATATATATATATATATATATATGTGTATGTATGCATGTATGTGAGGGTGAGCATGTGTATATTTGTACATGTACGAATGTTCATATATGCAAGTGAGTACAGTTGGTACAGGTCTATATAAATATAAATAGCCGAGGGGTTGTAAAGGAAGCGAGGAACAATACACACTAATACGTTGAATGAAGTACAATTCAGAAATATGTTCAGATATTTTTTTATTTATATTTTCTCCTGATTTCACCATGTATTGTTATTCTCTCAAAAGGTAAAACAAACAAAAAAGTCTCATTTTAAAAATTTTATTCACTTTTTAATTATTTATTTACCTATTTATTTTTTGTAAACGGTGCTTAATAACATTTGGTAATAGATGAGCTGGAATAAATATTTTAAGAAATAGTGACTCATTTTTTTCTCCGTTGGCATTTACATTGTTGTCTTTCATTAGTTTTATCATTATTTAAGCATTTTAAATTCTTTAAAAATAAAATTGCTTAACTCTCTCTTAAGAGCTAGTTTTATTGCAGTCTCCAAATAGAGTTGAGTAGAGAAGAATGGAATTGGCACAAAAGCTGCTGTGTGAGTGATAATGACAATCGTTTACAATAATCGATAACAATTCTTTGGTTTTCATTTGATACATAAAAATAAAAAAAAAGAGAAATAAAAAATTCCTTAGATAAATACCAAATAATAGACAATGCTTTTGATAGTTCAGATAAAAATAAAACAATGACCTGTAAAACATTGCAATGATTGGTTGCTTTTAAAGTGTTCGTGAGAGTAAATAGAGAATATATATGGTTTTCGTTTTATATCAACTAAAAAGCTATATATATATTATATATATATATATATTCATGAAAACATATACAAGTTTGTATGCGTGAATGTGTTTATCTGTCTCCTTTGTAATTCAACCCTTACCATTATTTGATGTCTTGTATAATAGGGTTTGTAAATTCTCGTTCATCTGATTCAAATTGTCTTAGCAATGATTAAGTATGGTCATGAACTGTTAGATTTTATTTCCGTACTGAGTATCTTGCCATGCTACATATATTGTTTTATTTTTATGCTTATGTCAGTCATTTGACTGCGGTGATGCTGGAGCACAGCCTTTCGCCGAACAAATCGATACTAGGACTTTTTATTTGTAAGCCTAGTACTTATATCTGTCACTAATGCCGAACCGATAAATTACGGGGATATAAACACAGCAACTTCGATTTGTCAAGCGATGGGAGCACAAACACAGACACACAAATACATGCATACGTACACACACACACACACACACACACACACACACACACACACACACACACATATATATATATATATGTATATGTATATATATATGTGTGACAGACTTCTTTCAGTTTCCGTCTAGACAGTCCGCTCACAAGGCTCGAGGTTATAGTAGAAGACACTTGCCGAAGATGACACGAATTGAGACTGACCGGAAACATGCGGTTGGGAAGATGTGTTACGTCTTAACACCTGCTTTTATAGTAAGTTAATAAAGGTCGTTCATCCCGTATGTATGTATATATATATATATATATATATATATATATATATATATAATATATATATATATCGGGGTTGGACAAAATAATGGTAACACCTTAAAATTACAAACAAATTAATTTTAATATTGGGTAGGACGGCCTTTTGCAGTAATTGCAGCTTGAATTCTATGAGGTATGGACTCGTACAAAGACTGAATTGTTTCCGAAAAAAATTTTGCCCATTCTTCTGCAAAAACTGTCTCCAGTTCTTGTAGTGATGATAGTGGAGAATATCGACTCCTTACTTGTTTTTCTAAAATGCACCATAAGTGTTTAATAATATTGAGATCTGTGGAATTTTGTGGCCAGATAAGAGGCTCAGCTTCCCTAGAATCTTCCTCGTGTCTTTCACTAACAACTTTAGCTGTGTGAGTTGGTACATTATCATCCCCAAAGATTGCGTTTCTCTCCGGAAACAGTTCCGCAAACATAGGATTAATTTATCAGATAAAATACTTAAATAATCTTGAATATTCTGCCATGAATGGAAGCCATTGGACCGGCGGATTTCCAAGATATAGCCCACTAGATCATCACAAATTCTCCTCCATATTTAACAGTTGGGAAAAACGTAGTTTGGGTCAAATGATTCTTTTCGCTGTTTCCACACGTATACTCAATCGGTGGTCGAAAATAAGATAAAAGATGACTCGTCTACTGCTCTAGGTACCAATTCTGTAGGTTTTTACTGCACTCTAAATGCTTTGCAACTTTTGTTTTTGAAAGTAAGGTTTTTCTGATTGTAGCCCACATGTGAAATCTGGCTTTGTGCAGCTCCCGGCGAACAGTCTTTGTGGAAACTGGGTTCTCGAGATGGTCATTAAACTCTGCAGTAAATTTGGGAGCTGTGCTTTAGTAATCATTTCTAACAATTCGCGTAAGTGTCCGATGGTCTCTACGTGAATGTTTTGGTTTCTTCCAGAGTGTCATTGCTCAGCTCTTTTTTCTTCTTTGTTTTTGTATACATTCGCTGCTTTCTTCCAAGGAATTTAATGCTCTTAGCTTAGTTTTTCCTTGAGGCTGGCCAGATTGGAGCAATCTCGAGTATAACCAGTCGAAATTGCAAAGATAATATCGAACTCAACTGAGTACAGACTACTCCGAATAACCCGTCCTTGTTATCTTTGCATCGTCTATATGGATGTTTTGTTGCCCCTTTTTTGTATTCAATATCTACGCTTTCTTTGAGTATGTAGTTGCTTCTGGTTAGTCGAACGCACTTATATCTGTTCTCTTTCGTCACTAAGAAAACTTTCAAGTCACTTATTCTCACGAAATGCAAATTTCAAAATTTAAAACACATTTTACATCTTAAATCAGCTGTACAGTTGTGATCGAAAAATGCATTGCGACTAAACTGTAAAGCACAGTCTATATTTTAACGAATTTAGAATTCTATTAAAAATGACAAAGTGAATATTTGCCACTTGAAAATGCATCCATTAAACGCTGTAAAACTGGAATTGTTTATATATTCATTTAGTTATGTATCCATAATAACAAATACAAATAATATTTGAGGCACTTCAATTTAGTATATAGTTCTCATGGTTCGTTGTAATATATTTCCAACAGTAATTATAGCATTGCAAAACACGCCTATTAGCTGCTGCAACATCAGCAATGATGTATATGTTTAATTTGTTTATATATCTGTGAAGACAAACTCATAAATCAAGTGGAAAGAGTCAGTTATTCTTCAAATTATGCTTCTATTACAAAATACACCACAACTCCCATACGTTTAAAAACGGTAAAATTCTATGGCTCCTGCTACATCATTTACATATTTTGACCGAAAATTTTTGACGTTCCTAATCAGCTCCACCGATTGAAAAACCATCAAAGGGTAAAGAATATGCTTGAAATTTTAATATTCTATCTCGTTAGGGAGTCGAGCTGGCAGAATCGTCAGCGCCCCACCACCACCACCATTATCATCACCACCTATAAATTGCTCAACGGTTAGTATCTTGATTTGCTATGAATGCGAATGAAAATTCAAATTGAGCGAATGGAGTAGGTAGGAATCCAGGCCACATACGTTTCTTCGCAAGCAGAACCTCGGAAGTAATATTTACTCAACTAGGGTTACTCCACTAGCTACTCACCATGCCGAAGATAAATGAAGGCTACATTGTCGTGAAGGGATCTCGAATTGACTGATAGGAGAAGTAACTTAAAATGAGTGGTAAAACCGCAAAAATGGCAATGTAAGTTTCATTTACCTTCGACTTGATGAGTAGCAAGTTAGTAATTATCATTACTCACGAGATTCTGCTAGCTAGGAAACATATGTAGCCTGGACATTACCTACTGCAAACCCTCAATTTAAATTGTATATATATAAACTCTGATAATCCTCGCAACGCAATTTACTTCCAGGTTCGCATTTCTTACATCACTTTTACTCATCAATACAGCCTCGGACAAGTCTGCATACGTCAACTACTCCAGAACACTTTTTTAGATTATTTTCTACCTCATCTGCAATTTAATTCCTAAATTCAGCCGCCTACAACAAACGATCATATGATGTATGGACTACCTTCGTAGACCCCATCTGTCGCTATATGTCAATAGTCAACAAAACCAACAACAACATAAGCATATGACGTTCTCAGAGTGCATAATTGTCATCATATATTTTAATGTTCAGTCAAATTACCGGAATCATATGAATTTATTGATCATTAAGATGAATCAGTATACCGTCAAGTGAAATATCAATCATGTCAGGTAAATCTACCGTGATGGGGTATGATGTGCATACATGCAGTAACGTATCATTTACACGGCAATAACGCGTGTGAGTGCATGCATAATACATATGTGCGTGTTTGTATAAAGATAGATAGATATATCTCAGTGCGTCTGTGTATTTGTAGATGCACATACGTGAGAGAGATAGGAAAGGAGATCATATTGTAACATAATGCTTTCGTAATATATGCAAGTTTTAAATTTCCTAAGTCAAGTCAGGTTGTGCGTTCCAGGATTTATGTTGAACATATTAAAATATGCATACACTCACACATATACATGAAATCACGCAACCACACATACAGACACATACACACACATACATAGATAAATATACTTCTTTACATGAACGTGGGATCACATGAACATAGTAAGTTGGGAAGTCTGCCAGAGCTTTGTTTCCAATACGTTACGGTATTAATTCTGACGTCTTGGTTTCTGAGATCAAATAACTTCAAGACTAAAGCACAAAATCACACACAAGCACCGACGCACCTCATTGCACACGCACACACATTCTCAACCTTGAAAAATTAAAGAACAAAGTTGTTATTATCTTTGCCATTATCATCATCAGCTGCCGTAGCAGCAATATCAATAACTGTAGCCGTAAAAGGAGCAACTGCCGTAACAGAAGCAATAGTAACAAACAAATGATCACTTCAAGGAATAACTCAGCGAACGTGAATGTCCTCTATGACGTCGTACTCTTCCTTGAAAATAGCAACAACAACCTCTTTGAAATCAAACATTATCTTTGAACACTTGAGTAACGTGGTCTTAAGTGAACAGCGCATGAAGCTACAAAGAATAATCGTGGCTAAGTGACCTTTGTACACATATTCGCTCCGTAAAGTCAGTGTTGATGCCAAACAACAGCAAAACAAGTGCTGGTTTCATTATTAGGTAAACCAAAAACATTCTTATTAATGATATTGTTGCAATGAATG
The DNA here is from genome assembly GCF_006345805.1 of Octopus sinensis. Taxonomy (NCBI): domain Eukaryota; kingdom Metazoa; phylum Mollusca; class Cephalopoda; order Octopoda; family Octopodidae; genus Octopus; species Octopus sinensis. The sequence goes on from NC_042998.1 coordinate 116,779,537, forward strand.
TGAGGAATATTTTTAACAGTTCTAGTGTTTTGTTAGGACATAAACTAGAGAGTAAGGAAAGCTGTTGTCAATAGTAATGAGACAGAGTTATAGTAAAATACATAAGTGACCGTCGAGCCGAATAGTAAAAGATATAGTTTAACATCGAATGGAATTGCAAACTACAGTTTTAAAATGGTGAGCGAGAGATAGAGAAAGAAAAAGTGAGAAAGAAAGAAAAAGTGAGAGACAGAAATACCGTGGCCAATTATCTGCAAGATAAGACAAGAAAAAACTAAATTGGAATGAAAGCCATTCATCGTTCAGAATATGTGGACGACAAGCATAAAAGCCATCAAGCTTAAAAGAAACAAAAAGAAAGTTGACTAGATTTCAACATCTCTTAAGTACATGCAGAAGATTGTGCTTACATATTACTTAATATGTGTATGTGTATACACGCACACACTCACAGATACCTACTGATAAGAACATATATATACGTATATATTAGGTACACACACACACATGCACTGATACACTCGGACATATGCATATAATATATGAAAATACACAAGTATTGGGTGACAAAAATGCAAGCTAAATTCAGAACATTTAATAATAGCGTACCCAGAATAAGTTAACCGATAGCATCATCATTGAAGTAAATGCAATATCATCATATCAAGGTGAACTGTTTAGCTTAACCTTACCACAAATAATCAATATTACATCCGTACAATGGATAGAATTTCATTGATAAATGCCACATAGGAATTACAGTTCTTACATCGCTAAGCATATTTATTCGATGAAATGTAGCTAAAATTACATACACTATGTACATGTGGATATCACAGAAAATATAAGTTAGTAACCAGTTTAAAGGCTAAACTACACAAACTATTTACATGCTAACTACCCCCTGCCAGTGTTAATTCAAATTTAAAAAGACAAAGGATATATTTTCTTTTGAAGGAATCTTATAGCTGTTAAACTTGTTGTTTTAATCCTGTGTAGCCATACTCGATTATACTTATCATCAAA
>NC_042998.1:116785562-116788062 GCF_006345805.1 Octopus sinensis
ATTGTACTGATTCTGAGGAAAGCAATGGCTGAGTACGTATTCAAAAGCCGTACTCAAAAATTTACCACTTCTTATTCATGAATCACCTCAAACGTCCTCGTCAATACGGTGTATATATTCAGTGTTGATATCAGAATTGAGTTCGGACTGAGAAAATGTGGTGTATTAGTCTTGAAGAGAGGGAAAGTCAAATATATTGACGGGCTAGCAATACATTGGGAGTTTGGTTATGAAACCGATAGAAGAGACGAGCTATAAGTACTTGTGGATATTGGAAATGGTTAAAACTAATGGAGAAAGAAATGACAAAATAATTTAAGGTGGAGTACTTGCGCAGAGTGCGACTGCTCCTTAAGTCGATATTAAATAGACGGAATAAGTTTGAAGCTATCAATATCTGGATGGTTTCACTGTTTAGCTATGGAGCAGGGATAATCGCATGGGTAGTAAACAAACTAAACAGCTTAGACAGAAAGACAAAGAAGTTGGTGACTAGATATGGAATACACCCACCCAAAATGTGAAACAGACAGACTGTATGTAGCAAGAAAAAGAGAGGGAAGAGGACTGAGTGGATGCGAACACAGCATTAAACCAAAGAAAACATCATAGCAGGGTATGTAAAAGTGCCACAGAACAACTAATATCGGAAGTAAGATGGTCGGGCTTGTGTAGGATGAAAGATTGCAAAGATAAAGCGCTGAACAAGCACTTTAGAATTGATGAAAATGAAAATAGGTGGATAAAGAAAAGGATGATTGGACAGTAGTAGCAGCAGCAGTAGTAAAGGCTGCAAGCTGACAAAATTGTTAGCATGTCAGATAAAATGCCTATCGGCATTTTGTCCAAAGTTAGGTTTTAGTTCACCATCAGCAGAGATCGCATTTTTCTTTCGTACTTTCGAGAGCGCTGAAAGAAAAAAACATTTTGAGTACTGGTGTCAAATGTAAGAGAATAGCTCCCACCCTTAACTTTCAGGCCTCGTGACTACATTAGAAATTATTATTATTATTCCTTGTTTCTTTTCTTCGTCATCTTTTTTTCTTCTTTGTATTATTATTAATAGCAGAAGCCGTAGCAGTAGACGTTGCGGTGGAAATAGAACCAAAAGTAGTGGCAGTAGTAGTAGTAGTAGTGGTGGTAGTAGTAGTAGTAGTAGTCGTAGTAGTAGTAGTAGCAGCAGCAGCAGTTGTAGTAGTAGTAGTAGTAGTAGTAGTAGTAGTAGTAGTAGTAGTATATAAATGTAGCTATTCTTTTATATATTCGATAGGACAGTGACATATTGTTAATAAGATATATCGACTATTTTCATTGTTCAATGTTACTGTTTTAGCCTTCCACATTCTATTTTCAGGATAATTTACTGTGTTTAGCACTGGCATGTTACACTGCACATTAAATAACTGGATATGTTTCGCAGTTTTTTAGTCTTTCAAGCAAAGGATTTATTTGAAATTATTGAACCGCGCATTATATTTAACGAAAGGAAAACAGTATTTTGAATGAAAAACTAAAATGATTGGAGATATCTATATATATTTCTGACTTCAAACAATCAATAGATTTATCTATCTATCTATCTGTCTATCTGTCCTTCTGTCTGTCTATCTCTCTTTCTCTCTCTCTATATATATATATGTGTGTGTGTGTGTGTGTGTGTGTGTGTGTGTGTTTGTGTTTCTTTATTGGCCACACAGGGATGAATACAGAGGGGGCACAATACAATGTAGAGCTTTTCTTTTGGGGAAGCAGAAGAGAAGAAAACTTTTAAAAACTAAAAAAGTTGGTTGAATTCCGATCAAAAGGGATCGTGGGAAATAAAGGAGACCGATCAATAGGGATCGTGTTTCACAGAAATGTCAATGTAAAAAGGGAAAACAGATTAGGTTTATCCGTGGAAAGAAAAGCCTACGGAAAGGCAGTGGGAATCTTGGTCAATAGTGTCATGCAAAAAAAAAACACACATTACAGTAAGTGGCTCTCCCTTTTCCTTTTTTGTTTTGGTTCGTAGATGATGCTCAAGTCAGCTCCGTCATTCACATGCGCCATCCTTCCTACACTCACCCATCTTTTTTGGAAACATGGGTGAATGTAGCAATGATGATACGTGTGAATGATGGAACCAGCTCGAGCATAATCCTCTTTATCTGTCTATCTCTCCACCTATCCATCTAGCTACCTATCTGTCTGTCTGTCTACCTATATTTCTGTCCATCTATCAATCTAGCTCTCTATGTGTCTGTCTGTCTGTCTGTCTAACTATATGTTTGTACGTATATATGTCTATATATATATATATATATATATATATATATATATATTGCATACCCGTGATGATCCGTTATATGATGGAGCATTTTTTATAATGGACCAGTGGGTTGTATTTTCCACTCCCTTTTGTTTGAGCCTCCAGACGAAGTTCAATAGAGATGTGGAGTGCCTTTTATTGATATAAGAAAATGATGACAGGTCGTTACACAGACAATGTTTCGTGCTGTCT
>NC_042998.1:116795562-116798062 GCF_006345805.1 Octopus sinensis
CTATTTGTAATTGACTTAATATATGCTTTCATTTTTAATAATCAAAGTTTGGCTGTATGTCTTCGGGGTTAACTGGTATTACAGTTTCCTGAATCTCAGACAGATTTTTCTTTTTATTCCTGGTTTTCATAAAAATCCTTGTTAATTTCCTTACATTTCTAATTAAATGTTACAATATTTTTTGAAATATCCGACATTTAATAAATTGCGTGTAACATGTTTGTAATATTCAAAATGCTCAAAGATGTACATGGATTGGTTAAAATCTTTCTGTTAAAACAATTCTTAGTTGTTGTCTACTTCGAAATACAGAAAAAAGAGCAAAGGAAAATCAACATGGTTATACACAAATGAAGCGTTAACTACAAATCTAAACAAGTTTTATTTTAAAGGGGTGTCCTCCTGTGTGTATGACGGAATGGATCACTTAGAATTAGCTGAGCTACCGGATGAAGTGAAAAATCATCACGGCAGCATTTCATTTCTAATATTTATATACATGGATCAGAATCTGTGCATAAACATTTTTCAGTCACCAGCAGAAGATGGGGTCAATTTGCACAATTATAATGCAATATCATCTACAACTTCCTTCGGTGAAAATAATTTGAAGTGGAAGCACCCCGTCGGTTACGACGATGAGGGTTCCGGTTGATCCGAATCAACGGAACAGCCTGCTCGTGAAATTAACGTGTAAGTGGCTGAGCACTCCACAGACACGTGCACCCTTAACGTAGTTCTCGGGGATATTCAGCGTGACACAGAGAGTGACAAGGCCGGCCCCTTGAAATACAGGTACAACAGAAACAGGAAGTAAGAGTGAGAGAAAGTTATGGTGAAAGAGTACAGCAGGGATCACCACCTTCCCCTGCCGGAGCCTCGTGGAGCTTTTAGGTGTTTTCGCTCAATAAACACTCATAACGCCCGGTCTGGGAATCGAAACCGCGATCCTATGACCGCGACTCCGCTGCCCTAACCACTGGGCAATTGCGCCTCCACAATTTGAAGTACACATTCAATCTATAGAGTGGGAAACTTTACATTACGAAGCTCATTACCAAATTTAGCTTATAAGATCTTGTCTTATTTTTGTTAGCTTGAATGCTTTAACAGTGACAAAAATATGTTATGAAGGAATCAAAACTTCCAAAGTATCTAAAATAGTCGTTAAAATGTCTTTCTTAAATGTGTCGACTTCAATCGCTACCTACTGGAAAACTGTATCTCTATGTTTGCTGGTTAGGCTTTTTTGGTTGTATAAGGGTTGGTTTATCGCATGGTTCAAAAGAGACAACCCGTTCTCATTAACGTGTTTCTTCGTTAAGGCAGTTTGTATTTAGGAATCTATCTCTTTTTCACTCTTACTGAAAATTTCAGATCTTCCATGTAGAGGAAATGGTTATTTTTTCCATTATTATTTCCGAACTGACACCCTGCCTTTGCCTAAGTGTCTGATACTTGATTATAGATCTACTTTCCATTTCTTCATGCCAAAGCTAATTAATTATCTTACGTTATCTGCTATACTGAACATAATCAAACATTCACTTATCCATGAGTGTGGGACAATATCATGAGCTTTCCCATGACTTATCCATGTTATTCTTAGATTTTTTCTTTCTAGACTTTCATCTAGATCTGCTTTGTCTATATACAATAAATCATGCGTTCCTCTAGACTTCTTCCTGCAACCTTTCTGTTCTTCTGGTAGTAAATTCTGGTTGTCAAGGTGCTCATAAATGCTTTCTGAAAGTATTCCTGTTAACCGCTTTCACACTAATGGTAAGAAAGTGATTGGCCTATAGTTGCTGGCTGTATTACCCTTGCTCTTATCTTTCGTAATGTGTATTGTCCTCCCTCTAGTCATCCAATCTGGTATTATTCTTCCGCTAAGGAAGGATAATAGGCCTATAGATGGTGGCGTCTTGTTGTTTGGCGGGCTTTTGAAGTTGCTTGAAAGACAACAGGAACAACACCGGCGAGAATATGTGTGTGCTTATGTGTCTGTATATGTGAGTGTGCGTACGTGTGAGTGTGTGTGTGTGTGTGTGTGTATGTATGTGTGTGTGCATAGTGTGTTAATTTTGTCATATGATGTCTGTGATTTTATATATCTTATAAGACTCTCAATAAGTTAAATTTTCTGGAATTTCAAGAAATGCACTTGGACGATCGGCCTTTGAGAAACGTAAGGTATATGATTCCTAGAATACTAGAATTATTCTCATCACTCCTTGAGTCAACATATATAATTATTAAATGACTTCGCATGTTTGTTGCACATATCAACATGTGAGTATGTATATATGTATTTCCATAAAAAAACAGTATTACGTCATGCTAAATTATCAGTACTCTGTCATGTAATATATAGAAAAGGAATTAATAGATCTGGCTCTCTCATATCACCTTCTTAGTGAAGTTTGCAAGCCGAAACTGATGAGAAATACAGCATAGGTACAATTAAGAGGCTTTCTTGTTTCATGCTAAAATACAGAAA
>NC_042998.1:116808062-116810562 GCF_006345805.1 Octopus sinensis
GCTCAGCCGCTCCTCTAGCAATGTGCACCAAAGTGGAGCAAAGTGCAGTGATACGATTTCTCTGGTCGGAAGGTGTGTCAAGTGCTGAAATATATCGGTGTCTTATAACATAATACCGTGCCAATGCACTAGCGCTTAGATGTATGTATGAGTGGATCGAGAAGTTTAAAAGTGGTCGGAGAAGCGTGACGCACGAAGAGGGAGCAGGACACTCGTCAGTCTCCACCACTGATGAGAAGATCAGCAAACTCGAGGTGTGGTAATAGTGAAACAGCTCATCATTACCATCTCGTGGCTAACTGCTCTTTGTAGTTCTTTGGTGCACATTGCTAGTGGAGTGACCATGCTTACACAGTAAAGCCAGAAAGAATAATGGCGAAATCAGGGTCAAACCGATCATCTGACCACAATAGTACCAGCTATAAGCACGCATGCCTAGAAGGCAGTGTGACATTAATACAGAAATGGTATGGCGAAAGTGTGGATAATTTTTGACTTCCCCTCGTAAATCTGAAATGATTATTGATAATCCTATACTACGAATGACACAGTATTTCACGTGTACTAAATATATTGTATATTTGCACACAATTCATTAATCACACGTGGTAAAATAAGCACAAGTATACATTACATAAGAATTCTGTAATTCAAATTAATTTACCACTTCTTCTATGGAGTAAGACACAAAGTAGTGGTGTTTGGGCATGCGAATATGTATGCATGTGTGAACGAGTGTGTTGTGATTGTTGTATGTGTTTTTGTGTATGTGTGTGTGTGTGTGTGTGTGTGCGCGCGTGCGTTCATTTGTGTGCGCAAAGAGGATTAGCGAATGATAATTGTGTATTTCATCTATGTGGAATGTGGTGAGCTAATTTTACTTGAAACGGATATAAACCCTCATTTGAAACAAGTAAAAATTTCTATTAAAATATTTATGGCTTTTCTCGAATAATTGTTGTTTCCATATAGTTTCTTATTAGAAATATTAATTTTCTTTACATTATGTTATTGATAATCCTTGCTTAGTCTGTCAGCGGAGCTCCATAATGGTCGTAAAAATCTTTTGATAAATGTTGAATGGATGTTTGTATGATATCTCAGAGGAAATTGAAATCATTTCTGTCACTTTTTGTTTTCTCTTTCATGGGAGCATTCTTTGAAACCTAAGCAGCTTCGGGGTGATAAGTAAATAATGAATTATGAGTAGTAAGCAATTGTCCGGCGAAAACGATTTATATTCATATATTTGTATGATTTTGACAATTTATAGTCCAATATTTCGACTGGAAAACATTGTCTGCATGATATTTATAGTTGAGCGCTTAAATTAAATATTGTGAAATATTTCTTCAGTTTTGTAGCTAGATTCCAAACTGGTGTGATTCAAGTTCATGGTTTATTAATCTGATTATTAATTCTAGTATCTGAAATGACATTTGTCGTTTGGATTTTGCTGCTATTTAACCACAATCGTATTTCCACTCGTGGTCACCCTAATATTTTTCAGAAAATATTAAACTGAGTAACTACTTTGTTAAAGACTAGAGTCATATTTGTGGCTAATCGGTTGATCTTTAAAGCGGGCCAGAAAACAATATATGAACCCATATTAAAAATAAAGTATTTCTCTCATCTAATGGAAGATGTAAGCCAGAACAAAATAGAGAACACACAATAAAATAAATAAAGATTACAGATTCACCTCCCCTTTACTGCAAAATGAATGAGTGAAAAATTATCTCCCCAGCAATATTTTTTCTCCTCACAATTTATCTCTTTCAAATCTCTAACAATTTATCTCTTTCAACTCTCTAACAATTTATCTCTTTCAACTCTCAGATTGATGAACAATGCAAAACTGGTCCTTACGTCAATTATGTTGAAAGAACAAAACATTATTTTGCACAAAATTGCATATCTTTATTATCATGGCTCTAAGATACTCTTAAATCCTGTAAAACAAATCTGTGATTTTTCATATCTCTCTCTCTCTCTCTCTCTCTCTCTAGAGAATAATACAAATATATAAATAAAACAGCTTGGACCTGATATACAGTATGTATATACATGTATACATGTAAATATGGAAGAACCAGACAATGAATATTCAAGTATAAATATATAGATATTGACTATGTCAATATAGTAAGCTTACAGAGGTCAGGGACACAAAAAATGAAAGGGTACAAGGCATGTTGTTACAAGGCATGTTGTAACAAGACACCATTTTCTGGGGTCCCGGAGTTACTTCATAATGTTGGCAGATGTAACTCACGAGAATATGCAACTATTAATGGAAACAAATAGATTTTTGATAAATCCGACTTCCATATTCAGGGTGGCGAGATAAAGACCTAACTACTCTAAAGAGATAAAACTGTCTGCACCTTGAAGACGGAGGCCGCATTTATCCAACGTATATTTGCTTTCGTTCCTGGATGCATATCCTGGTGAACTACATCTGCCACCATCATTAAGTAACTCCGAGGCCCCAAAA
>NC_042998.1:116813062-116818062 GCF_006345805.1 Octopus sinensis
CCCAGGTTTATTCCAATATTAGCCATGAAACCATATTCAGTCTACTGAGATGATTCGAAAACACAACACCTAATAACCTAATGTTATATTTTTTTAACTCCTCTGATGAAATTTTGCCTAATATAATGATTTAATATTTGCTATTTCAGACTTTAGGCTTAACTGAAACCGGTGTAAGAGAATATGTTGGATTTTTGTAGTAAATTTTTATTAAATGATATATCTAATTTTGCGTGTGTGTGTGTGTGTGCGTGTGCGTGTGCGTGTGTGTGTGTGTGCGTGTGCGTGTGCGTGTGTGTGTGTGTGCGTGTGCGTGTGCGTGTGTGTGTGTCATTTATATATTTCCAGAATATATACTTCACATTCTGTGGCACGTTGTAGTATAATTGAGAGGCAATATCGCCATAAGCACATGTTAGGATTGATCTTATCATGGTTACTTCTTATCGCACTATTAAACTGCCCATTGTGGATTTAAGCATTTCGGAGCGTGGTATAAAGCATTGTCATAATTGTGTGTCTCTACTTAGAGTAATAACTTGAATTCCATAGATATTAGATATTTTAGTAGATACTTTTGTGTATATTGCCCTCTTATTGTATTTTAATGCAGTTATATATATATACTTTACCCCATTAATTTCATTGAAATTCTTTGAATAGGTAATTTTACCATTCAAATATAAAGATCAATACAGGTATTTTTTTAGACCATATACATCCATTAAATATTTTAATTATATAATACTCTAATAATATTCTTGAAGACGCCTATGTCGGTGAGAATATGTAGTACTGAACTTACAGATGCTTCTTCGTAACTCTATTTATTATCAATTGATATCTGAATTGAGGAGGTTTGTACATTTCACTGAGAGTGCTTGTCTTTTAATAATTCTATAATAAAAAGTAATTTTGTATTTGCTGCATGTGCTGATTGTATGTTCGTGGTGAGGTGGGTTACGCGAGTTACTGCAATTGATCAGTAATGTTCATTTGAGATTGCCAGAAACCTGGCCAGAAACAAATTCAAATACGAAGTCAATAATCTAAAGATAGACAGAGCATTCTAATTTCTATCTTTTACACTATATAAACTCTCTGCAAATGAAATAGATGTCTTATTCGTTCACCGCATTGCTACCATATCATTGAAATGATATGACATAACATGCCAATAAAACATAATTTTTTTTGTTTTTTGTGTATAATAGAAATGTTCTTATAAAATGAAAAGTAGTAGCTTTTCTATAAATCAGAAAACCCTAAGGAATGAAGCAATAGAAAGAAATGAAAAATAATATATATCAAAGCAGTATGGAATGAAACTCAAGAGATTACACACAGATTTGTTTCGGCTTCAGTGAGTAAAGATCTATATAAACATACCTATCACAAAATATCGATTCCTGATTTATACATATCGCACAAAAAGGAGTGGGGTTGAAGAGAAAACAACAATACTGGAACCATTCTTCTTATTCCTTGCCATTATCCAACATAAACAAGTTCTTTCATTCTTTTTTTATATATTTTTTAAAAGAAAATCCATTATCGACAAGGTTTTATTTTTTTTTGAAACCTGACAATTTTACATTTACTTGAAGTATAGTCAACATACACAGTAAGACAATGTGAACTGAAGTACTTTGGTTGTCGATAAACGAAAAAGAAAAGCGAAACAGCAACTGCAACAAAGCTAACGCTGAAATCATAAAAGAAAATATGAAAATAACAACAAAGGTATAGTGACACTCTATTGATGTTTAGGAAGGACAGCGAACAACATCCATTAGGTTGAGAAATAGCACTACGTGAGTACACAGCGTTAACAACTCTCCTTTCAGGTACTATAAACACAACAGCATTTAACATGACTCTATGAACAGTGAAGACAATAACACAATGCTTGATTGTTGTTACCGTTGTTGTTACTTTGCCTGTCATCTATTAGGATTGATCAGAACAATGATCAAAGGCATTCAAAATATGTCCAGCAAGAGATTTTGTTTTCCAACATAGCGTGACTTGGTCTATATTAACTAGTGTGCCCCTTTAAAAGACACTGCAGTTACAATCAAAAGGTAGTTGACAATAAGCCTATATGGGATCGATCAATTTGCTAGATATAGTCGACAGATCCCATCAAAGTACACCAAAGATTCTTTTAAAATCGATACTGCATATATATACAAGAAAGTGGTGATAATAATTGCTGTCATACCTATCATCATTTGTCTTCACGACCAAGCTTAGGATGACGACTAAAATACATCAACAAGAACGGCTGGCATGTGAAATCCTAAATCATTACATTGCTAGAGTGGTACTTATAAACAATTGCCTTATAGGAGTTAATTTCCGTTTAATTTTACCTCTGCACAGTTATCTCAAAAAATTATTGCAGGTAAACTTTCAACTTCCCCTGAAACGAGACACCTAAATGTAGCTGCGTTGAATTTTGTGGGTTGGAGTCGCAAACAATTGTCATGGCAACCCAAATGCAGGTGCATCTAGAAGAGGTTATGGGTATAAAACCCAACTTGAACCGCGTTCCTGGAATTTGTAATTTGGACGCATCAGGCAAACCCGATTGTCAGCAGTGAGAACCAGCTATCGGCCTATTGCAAGGAGGGCAACGTGTCCTGGTTGTTGCGAAAGTTTACAATGTCTATATCAGCACCATTTATAGCTTGCAACAGCGTTCTAACCAAACCAACAGCATTGCAGACAGTGCCCGGAGAGGGTGCCCCCGGGTTACCAAGCCAAGGCAGGACCGCTTCATGCATCTGCAATACCTCCGTGATCGCCTCAGACTATCCAGCGTGACTTCTCAGGAGACCATTGACACTGGTCAGCGACCCATCAACGACGACAAGGTACGATGTCGACTAGCCGCCAACAACATGCATTGCTGTCATTCTGCTCGAGGGACTCTCCTCACCGCTTGCCACCGTCAGGCACGACTACAGTGGGATACACAGCACCGACATTGACGGCATCAACAATGGAAGTCGGCCTCGGATAGCAGAGTGAGGGTGTGGTGTAAGAGGGGGAACGCTATTGAGACGCAGGTCTCACAGAGAGATATGCGTGGGATGACCACAGCATCATGGTTTGGGTTGCTATAGACCTTAATCAGAGAAATAGGCCCTGTGTTTTCCAAAATGTTGCTACAGGCAGAGGGAATAGCATCACAGCGCAGCGCTACGATGACAAGATCCTAAGACCTCACATCGTTCCCTTCGCGCGTCATCATAGCCACCTGTTCCAGCAGGACAATACTCCCTTCCCCATGAGCAGGGTCACCATGGACTTCCTGTGTCAGCACAACATCAGAAGAATATTGTGGCCGACTCTCAGTCCGGATTTCAACCCAATTGAACACCTGTGGTATGAAATCCAGAAGTGGCTGAACCAGATGGTCCCAAGCTCGACATCTCGTGTGGAACTGGAGACAGTTTTCCTCAGAATGTGAACACAGGTGCCGATAGCTTTTGTGAACCTTCTCATGCACTCCATGTACCGACGGTTTATGGCCGTTTTGAATACCCAGGGAGGGCATACACGGTATTGAACTTGTTGCGCCCTACAATCTCGATGTTCTGGATCCAAAAAATTGACTTTATGAGATTTATCAATATTTATCTTTGATATAATGAAATTGAAACATATTTCACAATCACACACGTCTCGCCACTTGCGTCTTAGTGTATATCTGCAACATAGGTCTACATCGTTAATTCAATATATAAATAAAATGCAACATAATTCACGACTTCAGAAAAACAGAACCGCTTCAATTATTATATCAGGGACTCATACTTCATTATTATTATTGACACCCCCCCCCCTCACACACTACAACTCAATTCATCAATATCGAGTGAGATGAACCAGTAGCAGCGTGGAACAAAAGACGATTCAGTGCAATTGGCAAGCGCAAAGTAATATTACTTCTTTCATCCAAAATACGGAAGTAAGGTTTAAGAAAGAAATACACACTCTAAGACAGGAATCATCACAGAATAATGTAGAAACTTCACGTGTGCCCAATGCAAGAGGGAAATACAATAATCTTCATCTGGATCGTGGAGGAAGTTCATAAATGGAAGGTAAAGTTTAATTTTTTTATATTGATATTTTATAGTAAATTTTCTGAGTTCTGTCACAAACAACTTACTAAGCCCAGTGTTTAACCCCTCCTGTAACTCTCTTTATCTCATCCAGACCTTGTCACTAATACAAGATTACTTTTATTCTTATTATCCTAATGATTGTAGCGATAATGATGATGATAATGATGATGATGATGATGATGATAACGATGGTCTACAAACAACTGATAACACCAGATGTTCACTCATCATTTTCTGAATACTTAGAACCCACGATGAATGATAAAAGGGGTTACAGACTGAATCAAGATCTGTTCTTAATAGTCACAGAAAGCTTTAAAAAAAAACAAAACCAAAAAAAATTACAGAGGTCAAAGAGAGCACTTCCCACCACAACTGAAGTATACAGACCCTCAAATATACGAATTGATAATAATAATAATAATTATTATTATTATTATTATTATTATAATGATAATAATAATAATACTAAGAAGAAGAAGAAGAAGAAGAAAAAAGAAGAAAAGAAGAAGCAAAAGAAGAAGAAAAGAAGAAGAAGAAGAAGAAGAAGAAGAAAAGAAGAAGAAAAGAAGAAGCAAAAGAAGAAGAAAAGAAGAAGAGGAAGAGAAGAAGAAGAAGAAGAAGAAGAAGAAGAAGAAGAAGAAGAAGAAGAAGAAGAGAAGAAGAAGAAGAAGAAAAAGAAGACTACATGTGGCATCTCAACGCGACTACAGTACCAGTGATTGTAGGATCTATAGGAATCATTAAAAAAAGGTACTGAAACCTATTTGAAAATGATACCAAGCTTACCATCCCTACAGGAAGTTCCAAAAATTGTATTAACTCGAACTGCTCATGCACTGAGAAGAGCATTAACGCTGT
>NC_042998.1:116828062-116878062 GCF_006345805.1 Octopus sinensis
AGAGCAGAACCATTCCGCGCGAACGCACACAGGCCTTAGAAGGCACGAATGCTTCTGGTACTATAATTACTGCATCCACCACTGCTACCATCACTACCACCATTACCACCACAACCAACACGAATACTGTAAACAATTTTCTCACAGCTTTAAATTTAAAGAAAAAATTCATGTGCTATTACAAGGAAGAACTGCTCGCCTGAAAAGCAATGTTTGAAAAAAACGACCTCAGCATACAACTACAGACACCACAAAACATCACGAAAAAATCGGAAGAAGAAACCATTATTTACAGGACATTCAACCTAAAAACAAGGCCACACGAAAAGGCCACTCAAGAAAATGTTGAGAAATGTTTAAGTCCTATATGGGCCTTTAAAGACTACATCACGAAGGGAAACAGATTTGCTACGATCGAAGTTCGATTCGACACTGAAGAAAGAGCCATGGACTTCTCCACAAAGTCCTTCCGATTTGAAAATTTACTGATGATCCCTGGTCGTAGGCTCACAATAATTAAAATAATGTGCTGCCTGAAATAGAAATAGAATGGCTCGTATCTGCCATTTGCTATGACATCGAGGACGAAATCTATATCTTGGAAATCGCTGTCGTGGACCTGCAAAAGTAGATTGACCAAGAAATCGAAATTCTTAAATTCTTGCTCAGATTAATTCGATGATTTTCGAAAAAAAATCCACATCGAATCCAAATGAGAGAGGATTCGAATTTATATGTGACAGTTGAAGGCTACGTTCGTGCAAACGAGCTCTTGCAAAACCGCTACCCCTTCTTTTCCAGAGCTTTCTTGCAAGTGGTAAGCTCCCAGTCAAATTGAAAGAGGGGGTAATATGCCCTATCCATAAGGGAGGTAGCAGAGCAGATGCTAAAAATTATAGGCTTATCTCTCTGACCTCACACATCTGCAAAGTCATGGAACGAATAGTCCGTAAGAAACTAATCATGTTCTTTGAAGAAAATGATTTGCTGTCTGATACCCAGCATGGATTTCGACGAGGTAGAAGCTGCCTAACACAGCTCCTGTAACACTATGACTGGGTGTTAAAACAGCTACTAAATGGCTCAAATGTGGATGTAATATATCTCGACTTTGCAAAAGCCTTTGATAAAGTCGACCATGGTATGATCTGTCACAGACTGCGTGGTCTCGGCATAGGCGGAATACTTGGAGAGTGGCTGCACAACTTCCTAAAAGACAGAAGACAGGCAGTTGTGAGCAATGGAGCCACCTCCAAGGAAACACAAATAACAAGCGGTGTCCCACAGGGCACTGTCTTGGGGCCACTGCTGTTCATAGTGGCCCTTTCAGACATGCCTTCAGTTGCTACGATAGCCACCCTTGCTAGCTATGCAGATGACACAAAAGTCTCCCACACAATACAAAACCCTGAAAATATTGCGCATCTGCAACAGGAGTTGGACACAATATACAGGTGGGCTGAGGACAACAACATGCAGTTTAATGAAGGTAAGTTCCAGGCCCTGCGCTACCGGCACACAAAGGTAAACGACGTGCAGACTGGATACACTGGCCCATGAAGAATTGCAATCCCTGAGTCAAAATCAGTGCGTGACCTGGGCATTCACATGAGCAATGATGCATTTTTCCAAGTTCATATTACTAATCTGGTGATAAAATGCAGACGGCTAGCTGGATGGATTCTCCGAACTTTCAGAACAAGAGAGAAGGAGACAATGATGGTCCTATGGAAAACATTCGTCCTCAGTCGCTTGGACTACTGCTCCTAACAATGGTCACCACACAATATAAAACTAACAGCAGAACTCGAAGCAATTCAGAGAAGCTACACAAAGAATATCGTATCAATGCAAAATATCAGCTACTGGGAAATACTGAAAGTATTAAACCTCTTCTCCCTAGAGCGGGGGCGGGAGAGATATGCGGTGATATACATCTGGAAAATCCTGGAGGGTCTTGTCCCAAACTTTGGCATTCAAAGTTACCCCAACCGCAGAACGGGGCGCCACTGCATGGTGCCAAAGATTCCAACATCACCATCAAAATACAGGTCCAGATACTGCAACAGCTTGAGTTTCAAAGGACCACAGCTTTTTAACATCCTCCCTAAATGCCTGAGAGACTTACATGGTGTGGTTGTGGGTTTCTTTAAAACTAAACTGGATCTCTTCTTGCCGGGAGTCCCAGATGAACCTACCTCACGACAGGAGACGCAGATGCGGGCAGCAGCATCGAACTCCCTTGTTGATCAAGTGCCACGTATCAAAGGTGGATTCACATATTAGTGTAGCTCATTCAGCGGTGGTGCCCCAGCATGGCCGCGGCCTTCGGGCTAAAACATTTTTAAGGATTTAAGGATTTAAGGATATATATATATATATATATATACACTTGCCTCTTGATAAGATCGATATTTAAATTAACCATCTTATCCTTATATATATATATATATATATTATTATTTTATTCCAGGAGCCTGAAGGAGGTTGTCACAGTTAGGGGCATGCGAAACTTGAAACAGAATGAATCTGCTTTGAATAGTATATTTTATTGAAAACAAAAGTGGTAGTTAATAGTAAGGTAGAATAGCAGATAAAATCTGTTAATGTTACACTAATTCTGTTGTTGGTATCTCTAATATAAGTTTCGTTAGAACAGGATATGATCAAAGTCATACCAGCCATCTTCATCTCATCGTATATATTTTTTCAGAATACTCTACGTAAATCTGCACAAGAAATTGTTACCATTTTTTTTTCTTCAAGGGGATAAGGTGTTATTTCATAGTAAACTAATTCTTGAATGTTGCTGCGCTAGAAAACGGAGCATTTAATCGGGAAGAGGTTATATTTATGTTTTAATGGTTTAGCTGCAGATCAAAACCTGTGGTTAAATTACTACAGTTGTGGATATTTCGCTTATTTTTTATCATATATTGATGTGATGTGAGGAATATTTTCTGGTGTTCTTGGAGGACGAATTTCTAAGTAGATAACATTTTGTTGGCTCCGTATTTCTAGTGTTGGCTGTGATATTGATATTTAAAAAGTTATCGCTGTTCATAGAGTACATGCTGCATGATCAAAGGCATTATAGCATGAACATTCTGTGTTTTCAGAGATTGGTAGGGTACATTATAGAATGTTTCCTTCTATTATGCAAAATCTGGTAGATTATTGTTTGTAAAGTTAATGTTAGTACGTTGTAATTTCATGGCGTTTAGTATTGTCAAATCCTATGACACACTGGTGTCGACGGTATACTTTTTGTACACCTGTAACGATTTATTGATGTTGATATTGTGTTCTAGTTTAATCCTGTGTTACATGTGGCAAAGAATAATCTCGAGCCTACTCTAAGCTACTAGAATGCGTGTGGCAACTTGAAGATCCGCCCACCACACGCGATAGACTAGCGGTTTCACGGGCACGAAAGCTACGGTGCTATCCTCATTCCGTAAACGGTGGCTTTTAATGGATGGAGAGCTGAACAATCCTGGGGTACAGGGAATTCGCAATCTAGAGTAGGGTCTGAAAGTTTACCACACCATAGTGGGTTACACCATTGTTCCTCTGCTTTGTGGCAGAAGTACCCCTCCCCGCCGGAACCTCGTGGAGCTCAATAAACACTTACAATGCCCGGTCTGGGAATCAAAACCGCGTTCTTACAACCGCGAATCCGCTGCCCTAACCACTGAGCCATTGTACTTCTACTGAAGCTGATGTTGTCTTTATTACCTTCGCCGAAATAAAACGTCTTATAACTGTTGCTACGTTTCTTTTTCTTTTTTCTCTCTGTGGTATGTATCTGTATTCTCATGGTTAAAATTTTGACAGCGATGATGACAATATGGTTTGTTTCTAATAGGTTTGACATCCTAGATTGTGCAAATCTTTTTATCTTGATGCTTTAGTAATTATTGCTTATGATGTTATTCCTTTCGAAATTACTCCTAGCTTAATTATTTAGACTTTTTTCCGTACACTAGTTTTAGTGATAATAGTGTTGTTGGTGTCGATGGCGTTGCTAGTGCTGCTGTTGGTTTTACTATTGATGTTTAAATTTTCCATTATTAGCATAATTGATCATTATTTGTAGGACGTGGTATCTATGCTCAGTTATTTCTCTTCATATTTTTAACCTCTTTTTTTTTCTTTCTAGGAAATGCTTTATCAATAAAATATGCTAATAGTCCTTAAGTTTTTGAATGGAGGTAATCCAAGAAAAAATACAAAACAGCTGATCAATAGCATAACTTCCCGTTAGATTTTTTCCTATTCACAAAAAAAGAATCTAAATTTGTAGTCAAATTTCTGTCGAAACTATCTCGTTGCCCCCACCACCTCTGTTTCGCTATCTCTCATACTTTCTCTCATTCACTATTTTAAGACATGGCCCGCTCCTTCACACGCTCAAGCGTTCACTAGCTCACTCTCTCACTACTCAATCACTTACTCATTGAATCACTCACTCAAACTCTTACTCACTCACTCTGTCAATCACGCACTAACTCACTCACTTTGTCTATTTATCTCTTTCCCATTTCTCCCTTTCAATCACTTTCTCTCACTCACTATTTAAAGCAAGATTTATAACAGCCAGTTCTCTCGTGGTTTCTTCATTCCAAGGAAGTGAAAATAATTAATGAAATAGAATAAAAAGAAACTACCAAAGAATATGAAATCAAAAAATTAATAAAAACAAACTTAAAGCTCTTGTAAATAAAATTACTATAACTGAACTGATGCATTACTTTCCAATGTTGCGTATTATATTATTACAAAGATTTTCTTCTCTTTCGACAAAAGGCATTTTGGAACGTAAAACATGCATGCATAAAAGAATACATAGAGACGAAGATTATTCCAAGCGAACGCATACAGAAATCCATCTACGTATAACCTTATTCGCCCCTGCCTCTCTCTCTCTCTATCTCTTTCTCTGTCTTTATCAATCGTTTACCTCCTCCCTCAGATAAACACACACAAACACACACATACACACATGCGCGCACACACACACACACTTAAAAATGCATGTACTCTTGCACCACTGCTCACTTTTTTGAGTGTATATATAAGAGTGAACACATTTGCGTGTACATGAATATTTTTGTTTCTGTATATATATATATATACATATATATATATATATATATACATATACATATATCATACATACACGCATATGCATATACATGCGTGTATTATACATATGTATGTATTTATGTCCAGATAGATGAATGCATAAAGGAGATACTAAATTTTAAATTGCTCTTAGAAAATATCACTGGTGCCCGCCAAATTGATTAAGGCATATTAAAATATTTGTGTTTCTGGAAACAACAGCGTATGAATGAATACTTTGTGCTCTATCGGTTTCAAGTAATTTCTATAGAGTTATGTATTGAAATGTAGTAGCTTACCTAACATGACAGGATGAGGGGGTTCACATCTTCCTTAAATACACATTACAATATTCTCTTCTACTCTAGGCACAAGGCCCGAAATTTTGTGGGAGGAGCCAGTCGATTAGATCGACCGCAGTACGTAACTGGTACTTAATCTACCGACGCTAAAAGGATGACAGGTAAAGTCGACCTCGGCAGAATTTGAACTCAGAACGTAAAAACAGACGAAATATCTATTTCTTTACTACTCACAAGGGGCTAAACACTGAGAGGACAAACAGATTAAGTCGATTATATCGACTCCAGTGCGTAACTGGTACTTATTTAATCGACCCCGAAAGAATGAAAGGCAAAGTCGACTTCGGTGGAATTTGAACTCAGAACGTAACGGCAGATGAAATACGGTTACGCATTTCACCCGGCGTGCTAAAGTTTCTGCCAGCTCGCCGCCTTAAACATATTACAATACTGATATAGGAAATACTATATGATATGGAACACGCATAAGATCGTTCATGCACGGATGGTGCATATTATAAGTCAGACTCAGTAAAAGCAAATCAACGATAAATAAAAACACATTAATTTTAATTATCTACAAATGAAGCAGAAGATGTAGCACTTTCAGCGTCACAATGGGAGATGAAATATTATACTTTAAGTAAATTCCTAATCCACATGCATTCACCAAGGAGTTTTCGTTGAGGCCAACCAAACGGGAAGTGATGGCGTAGAAAACAGATGAAAAATTAATCTACTAGCCAACACCAATAATGCATTTGTTGACAGCCCACTTAGATTCTTACTGCAATAATTTAAGAGATTTAATATTCACCGCCGTGAGAGTTGGTTGGACACAAATGCAAGTTCTTGCGTGTTATAACATTAAAACACTGTCAGATTAAATACATGTGCCTGCCACTCGAATTCATTAAACTCGAATTCAGATATTTACTTCTAATAACTACGACAAATGAATTCGTTAATTCAAATCTAAAAAAGCTCCACGCACTCTCATGTACACAGAGTGTTAAACACAGACATTCCTTCACTCATACATGTGTGTGTGAGTGTGTGTGTGTGTGTGTGTACGTGTGTGTGTGTGTGTACGTATGTGCATGTGTGTGAGGTGCGCGTGTGCGTTTGTATTTTGGATTGTGTGTATGCATGTAGGAATGCATGCATGTATGCATGTCCTCCTGGGACTACAAACTACAGTAGCCATACTTATATGGCAAATATACGTCACGATATGTTGTAGCTACTGTTTATAACTCGCTCTGAGATTTATTATTGGTTATAATATATATATATATATATATATATATATAGAGAGAGAGAGAGAGAGTGAGTGAGAGATAGATAGATAGATAGATAGATATATAGATAGATAGATAGATAGATAGATAGATAGATAGATAGATAGATAGATAGATAGATAGATAGATAGATAGATAGATAGATATAGATATAGATATAAATATAGCGCTAATATATGATTTATAAAAACATGAGACATATTAATAAATATCTGTAAACATAAAACCATCCACATTTCTGAATACCTTATTTCTTCTAATTAATAATACATGTACATCATCTCCAAACCTTTTAATATAGATATAGATATATACACATATACATGCATACACCCCACACACACGCACACACTCACACACATATTCACAATTTCGAATCTCAGAACATATTACACTGAAACTCTGATTAGTTTAGGTGCGGACGATGTCAAAACTACGACAGGGGCATAGCTCACGCATATTTCAATTGCATGGAAATGTTTCTGGCCTTAATTTATTTTTTCGTTTTCGATTTTGTTTTATTTTACCATTCATAGTGTAGATTTCCTCCAATTGTTTATGAAAGTAAATTACTCAGCACAGAAAAACACGCATGCTATTGTCTACGGGGTAATTTTTCCAACTGACGTAAAGCCCATTCATAAACTCTACTATATTGAAACGATTAAACAGAGAAAAACAAAGACAAAAAACTGTCATTTATATGCAAATTGCATGAGTCTGATCTTCAGTTAAGCATGTAAGTTACTTGCAACAGATAAATGTTGATACACTTCAAAGTAACATATAGCCGCTACGTTTCAGATACAGTTCCCATGTAAATGAGAAATTACAAGAAATTAAAGAGTCACTGCCGAGATTATTACATTACAACAGACTTGAATTTAATTCCACAAATTCAAACCATAGCAACGATTGACTTATTTCCCCCTACTCTTATTTATTATCTATATATATATATATAAACGCTAATATATATATATGTGTGTGTGTGTGTGTGTGTGTGTGTGTGTGTGTGTGTGTGTGTGTGTGTGTGTGTGTGTGTGTGTACACACATATATTACATATATATGTATATGTATGTATATATTACATACATAAATATAAATATATATATATATATACTTTATTTAAAGCAGCAGAAAATTCAACAAAACTTGTTACTCGGAGTTTCATGTTGCCGTTCATCGGACAGTTTTTGCAAAAACTGTCCGATGAACGGCAACGGGAAACTCAGAGTAACAGGTTTTGTTGAATTTTTTGCTGCTTTAAATAAAGCATATTACTCTACCACTGGTATTTGAGTACTCTTTTTTCCACCTTGTTTCACATTTATGTGTTTACTCCGGTATATATATATATATACACACACGCATATATATATATATATATATATATATATATATATATATATATATATATATATATATATATGCAACACAAACACACATATTATTAATTAAATGGCAGCAAGTAAAAGAACTTCATTCTCTTAATTGTTTCCAAAATGAGAGGGTCAACAAGCTTTGCACACATAAGTATTTTTGCGAACCACATTTTCAACTTTCGAATCTCTAATTCACCCAGAGAAAACGTTTTTGTTCCCTTAATCACGTACTCGTTTTATTAATCAATAAGATTAACGTGGCTGAAACAGCTGTAGTGAACGTTAACACATTTGTATTTTTTCTATACTCGCATGCATACATACATGTATATATATATATATATATATATATATATATATATATGTATATGTGTGTGTGTGTTTGTATTTGTACGTTTGCGTATGTGTTTGTGCATGTGTGTGCGTGTGTGTGTGTGTGTATCTATGTAAGTAGGGATGCATTTAGAATTGTGTATTTAGCATTATATTTTTATATGTGTGCATATATAGAAATGCATAACTATACAAGCATGTATATAAATCTGGGTGTGTGTGTGTGTCTTTAAGTTACGTTTCACTACTTCAATTCCGAAGCCCTAGAATATTTGCCAAAGTGAAAACCTCTGATTTACGACATATTATCTATCTTAATGCTCCTTCACCATATGGTAAATCTCCAATTTCTCTCTTCTTCGTTCTTATTGATAAAACTGAACTCCTTCATCATTGGAATTGTCGGATCTGTAAGTCTTACATTTGTACAGATGCAACTTTATGTAAAAGAAATTTTGCACAAATACACATATATAAATATAATTAATGAGTTAAGTTATTTTGAGGTCTAACCATGAATATATTTCTTCATTCGTTTTTTCTTGAATTATTTTCCTAATTGTGTAAGTGGTTTATAGTATCTGCATGTAAGACAGTATCTTAATGTATGGATCTTGTAGATGAGAAGCCTTTCATACACTTCCATTACTTAGTAAATGGAAATATAGTGTTAATCCGTTATTCGTTTGAACATTACAAAACTCAGCATTCTAGGGGGAAAAAAAGGCTTGATTTTTTTTAATTGAAGCTACTTGTAAAACATTTTTTTTTGGGGGGGGGTTCTGTCAGCCTATATCAGAAGCATAATGTAAACAACCACCTTGAATTAGAGGCACCATTGTTACGATCTGTCTCATTTAACGAAAGTAGACCAGCTTTTTATATTGATTATATATAGACCAACAATGTGTGAGAAAGATTATAATGTAAAGGCGCTCAAGATATGGCCATCCTGTGTAACTGTAGGCAATATATCATTAATCCTCCTTAAAGAGATTAGTGTCATATAATAGGATGAAATGCCCGATATTTCGGAAAGGTAAATCAACCAATATTTCGAGAATGTAAAACTTCAATCGGTGGTTCCAATAATCATTTCATAAGATAGGTTGCAGTCGATCGAACATAGATATAATTATGAAATACGCATATCAGTGCACTACCAGTCATCGTCATTGCACTTAATTGCCGAATTTTCATCATTAGAGGAATGCTGTCTAAACTAAATATAGTAAACAATTTAGACAAGCATTAGGTTATAATCTTCTAATAATAAGAGCCGGCTAATTTTTTAATTTATTTGGTAATACATTGACAAGAAGATGATAAAGTATAAAATATAACGAAATCAAATTAATTTGCCCGGATTTCCCACCTCGATAAAAAACCGGTTTATATCTTTTACAAAGACCTTGTGGCCAGCATAACAGTCACGGTTTTATTACAATTTTCCATGTACTCGAAATAGTTTTAACTTCAACAAAATTTAAAACTCATAATAAGTATTATTATTTGTATGATATGTACTAAAATATAATTTTAAACGAAGTGATATTACGTGTAAATCATTTGAATTATATATGATATTGTCTGTACGTTGATGCTGACAATAGAATTAGAATGTGCCTAGTTTGTATTAATCTTTCATGAAGAACAGTATACGATCAAGGCACCACTCAGTATTTCTGTCCATGTAACGGTGTAAGTTTATATACTAGTGTTGTATGCTTACCTTTCTTAACAAGAATTTCATTGACGCTAATGAAATTTTTCAGATAGCATTTTAATTCAGTAAAACGATTTCTGTATTTCACTTAAACATTCATTCTACATAGCATGGGTACAACCGTTTCTGTCAGAGATATAATACTGGTTTTTAAATCATGACACAAAGTTCGGCGAAGTGGTCAGCAGGTACTTATTTTATTAACCCTGAAAGGACGAAAGCTAAAGTCGACCTCGGCTGGATTTGAACTCAGACCGTGAAGATGGACGAAACGACGCTAAGCATTTTGCCTAGCGTGCAAAGGATTCGGCAAGCTCGCCGTCTTAACTGTCAGATGTAATCGTCTTAATAATACACGCTCGCCACTTTCAAATTCAATGTTTCGATAATTCAGTAAAAACACCAACTAAACTTCTTGATGGAAGAAGCGATAATAGCAAGAAAATATTTTGTCGGCCTATTTTCAAAGGGCAAACATTTACTAGAAACTGGTCTCATAAAATAGTACCATGCCATGTATTCTTGTTTACATGCAATTCAAAAATGTCACATACAGCAAAAAAGGGTAATGTTTTTCAGACATTTTCATTGTAATTTTCTATAGCAAATATATCGATCCATGGATTTTTCAATAAGCATTTATATAAGACACATAAAATTAAATGTTAAAGGAATTTCCATGTACCTCAAGCACTGATCTGCCACCAATGTCAAATCTAGCGAGGATTTCTGTAAATCTTGCCACCATGGACATTAGAAAGACTATCTAGTGTTATCGGTTGAACCTGGGTCTCTGTCTAATTTAAAAACTTAAGATATATAGTGTCATGTTGGTTAGTTTACTAAGTGTGGTAATGTGATATATGAAGGGTTTATAGTTGAGTTCTGGAAATACAGCAAAAATGTGCTTTGATAGATTGGCATATACATTTATTTCAATTCTAAATTCATGCTAATCCCGTCATTTGAAGTATGGGCAATAAATCCGAGATTTGATTTTACGGTACTATGAGAAACTAAAATCAAGTGATACAAAATCTTTACTAGCTTTTATATATAACATATGCAAGAAAGTCTACAATTATTTTATTTGGTTGAACTCATGTGCGTGATTGATTTCTGCTCTCTAAATACTGCTGACAATTTGATGAATACATGAAAAATAGACAAAAGCAGAAAGCAAAAAATCTAATGGATGAATGAATTTGATTGGGTACAAAGGAAGAAATAAATGTTCAAGAAATATGCAACAATTCAAAACCGTAGCTATATTGATAATAATAATACTCAAATACATCATTTGAAGTAACAGTTTTGATCGCCATTAACCGTGCAGATTCTTTGCAAGTTCTTCAAGAAATAGCAAAAAAGTCTTCGCAAACAAAAGACAATGAGTCAGATTTTACCAAAGATTCATTAACATTCATTTAATGATATTAATTATAAAACAGAAGAAAATTTTTTTGTAAGAACATCAAAAGATGTATGCAGATTACCACTGAACTTTCTGGTTTGATTGCTATAGTTTTCTTCTATTAAAAGTCTTTAGAAGTAATTAACATAGATCAATTGTCCTGTAATTGACATACATATAAAGACATATAAAGAAATACTCTAGGTTTAGGTTACTGGATAAGAGAGATATATTCTTCTATATAACCGGGTTAATAGACATACGCCCACATATCTGTCTATACACACATGCAAACACACACATACATATACATATATACATATATATATATGGTCATATGATATAAGTGACCCCGGCTGTTTTGAGGAGGCTTTGATGCTAAAAAACGAATCTGACATTATAGATTTTCCCTTTGTACTGCGATAATATTGTATCAAATTATCTGCAGCATAAATAATATTAGCGTACATAAATGCATAATTCAAAATCGATGTACTTTAGTATTTATGTGTGTGAGACTGTGCGTGTGTATATATATATGCATACATATATATATATATATATGCATACATATATATATATGCACATATATATATATATATATACATATATATATATATATATATATATATATATATATTCATATATGTATGTATGTATGTATATAAAGATAGTTAGATTGATAAATAGACAGATATATTGATATATTGATACATAAACACATACATATATATATATAATATATATATATATATATATATATATTATATATATATATATATATATATATATATATATATATATATATATATATATATCAGAGCATCCCATTAGTTCTCTCCGACTCTACCTTTTTTTTTAATTAAATGAATTTTAATTTGTTTTAGAATGCCGAAGGAAATTTAAATTTTTTTTTATGCATTTGTGTACATTTAAACTAATTCAATATTATTTTACAGAATAATAGAATTAACATTC
Organism: Octopus sinensis; assembly: GCF_006345805.1. Classification (NCBI taxonomy): domain Eukaryota; kingdom Metazoa; phylum Mollusca; class Cephalopoda; order Octopoda; family Octopodidae; genus Octopus; species Octopus sinensis. The sequence continues at coordinate 116,840,631 of NC_042998.1, forward strand.
CTTTGATTAAACCCCTTTCTAACACGGAAGTATCCAAAGAGCATTTAAGGCACGTAATGCTTTATGAGTACAAAAAAGGAAACTTTACAACTGAAGCGACTTGAAACATAGACTCAGTTTATGGAAAAGTATACTTGAATGAAAGAACTTGTAGATAATGGTTTGCAAAATTCAGAAGTGTAGATTTTAGCCTTGAAGATGAAGATCTAACAGAGCGTCTCCAGTTGAGTTTGATAATAAGATCCTCCAGGCATTACTTGAAGAATATTCTGCATTATCAGTTGAAGAATTACAAATAAAGCTTAGTTCAAACCATACAATACAACTGTTTATTGCCATCTTCAAAGACTTGGAAAGGTTCCTAAACTTTGAACATGGGTGCCTAATGCATTGCCCTAAAGTAACCGCAAATCTGCCCTTCTGTCCGTTCTCGCGCGACTCATTTCACCCCTTTTGGATAGACTTGTGACTGGGGACGAAAAATGGATTTTCTATCGAAATGTTAAACATCCTAAACAGTGGCTTGGTAAAAGGGGAAAAGTCCAACCACAAACGAGAAGGGAATTTCATGGGAAAACGGTTCTTCTGTCTATCTGGTGGGATTGCAAAGGAATAATTCACTTTGAATTGTTACCACTTAATACAACAACCCATGCTCAAGTCCACTGTCAGCAATTAGAACGTTTGAACCAAGCTTTGAAAGAAAAGCCCCGCTTTAGTGAAACGAAAAGGAGTGATGTTTCATGAGAACAATGCGTGACCCCACACTGCAAAGATGACATCACAGATGATCGAAGAGGTTGATTGGGTATAAATTCCTCATCCACCTTATTCTCCTGACTTTATGGCATATCGTCAGACTCACCACCCAAAAACTCCTGTTGGCCTAAGACGTCTTCAAAAAGATGTGGGGGGGATGTACCTCGTTACGAATGTAAAGAACAGAGAGTTATCTTCTTTTGCCACTGGCTAACGGCTTCCCACTCTGCCGCCATTTTGCAGATTTGAAAGCGCTAGCAAGAGCATTCCAAAATGTAATCATGGTCCGAAAATCTCCGTTCTGGAGTTATTGATATTCCCTGCGTCGATTGAGTCTTCCAGGATTCTTGCGCGTTCAGCTATGCATAACTTGCAACGCTACGTTCAGTTGATATAGGGGCCTGTGTTTTCGGTCGACTATGGGACACCATCTTCTATTAGTTCCCTATTGTTTACATTCGTAACAATGCACATCCACCTCCATCTGTTTTGAAGAGGTATTAGGCCAGCAAGTATTTTTGGGGTTTGACGATACGCCATAAAGCTAACCCCCTTATGGACGAGAACACCAGATTAATCCCTGAAACCGGCTTACTCCATTTAAATATACACTGCTCTACATCTTAGAGTGTGGTTCTCCTGATTTATGTTTTCTACAAACGATAATATATATATATAAATACACATATGTGTGTGTGTATGTATGTATATATATATATATGTATATATATATATATGTGTGTGTGTGTGCGTGTGTGTGTGTGTTTATATATACGTATATGTATATGTACATATACACACATATATTGTTGTATGTAAATATAAGATGCCATATGTGTATGTATGTGTGTGTGTATATTTGGATATGCTTGTTTAAATTATGTTTTCGAAATTCAGTTCCTTCAAGTCTCTCTATCTTACTTTTTATGTTCGTCTCTCTGTTCATCTTCCTTTCTCTTTTCTTATCTGTTTATGCCTTTCCTTCTCCTTATGTTTTTGCCACTCTCTTTCAACCTTTGTCTTATATATCATTCAACCTTTCCAAATATCTCAATGCATTATATTAGAGGATTCCTGTAATATAATTGTGTATTCTTTTTCTTTTGTGTGAGTAAACTACATAATAAATAGTAACCTAATGTAAGAGTCTCTATAACATACATCCAATTAACTGATAGTCCTTATATCCCTATTTTTGCCAGAGCGGTTTCAGCTTTGCATTTCAATTAAACCATATGTGTGTTCATTTCTTTTTTTATAAAGTAGGTGATGTGGAATGCTATCAGTTACAAACGGTATTCCATATTTGTATATTTATTATGTTTGCTTATTGCATAGAAAGCGAAGTTTGAGTCTTGGGAAAAAAATAACGCAAAGAATCGTTCTCCTGGTAATGCAATGTAAACATCGAAACTCAACCTAATTCCAACAAATAAAATATAAAAGAGAAAGAAGAAAAAAATATAAATTATCAAAGAAAGCAATACCAACATCGCCTAAAAATTAGACGTTTTACTGCACTAATAGAACACGTTGATCAAACAATAGATAGTTAGTGTATCTTAGTGACTGATTGAGAGTAATATAGGAGAGAGGAAATAAATAGCGCTAAAGTGAAACGAAGTACTGATGCAAAGGGATATAATGATAGTGAGAGGAGATAGATTGAAACAGATAGATACATGCAGAAGAGCTGATGGAATTAGATTGTTAGGAAGGGAGAGAAAAATACAAATGAAGCGATAAAGATCGATTGAAAGAGAAGATAATGAAACACAAATGTTAAGAATGACATAGAAATATAGAGAGAAATAAAATGATATAGAAAGAGAAACATAGTTAGCGAGAGATGAAGAGAGAAAAGTGAGGGTACGGAATGAAAGAGAATTTAGGAGTGGGTAAAAGGTCAAATTGATACATTATTAAGAGAGAGAGAGAGAGAGAGAGAGAGAGGTGGAAAGTAAAATATAGTTATAATCATATAAATAGTCATGGGAGGAGTAAATGCTGTATTCTCCGGTGGTCGTTATGAAGGGCATTCACACATTTAACCTAATGAATATGTATGTCGAAAGTGCAAAGAAATTCACCAAAAACGCATTTTCAACTCACTTCTCAGGCCAAATCAGTCTGACAGTGTGTCAAGGTTTGGCGTTTGAATAACTACTACAATAGGGATGAGAGAGTGTGGGACTGAGAATAATCGAACCTGGTAGATGAGCGGTAGCATTGAGCACAGCGGGATATGAATATAGGATTCCCTGTGACTACACTCTTCTTACCACTGAGTTGTAAACCAATTTATTGATCACTTATAAAAACATATCACTGTTTTACATTATTTTCTTTTAGATAAAGGAATACTACCAATAAAAGAAGATGGGAGGACTATCCTCGACCAGCGTTTGATAATACAGAAGAACGTTACTGAATACACGTAGCCGCGTAATATTAGGAAGAAAAGAAAAATTGCATCCTAACCATGATCTGGATACATTTGATTACATATCTGCTCAATCACGACAGAGAGCATCATACCTTGGTTTTCCCACTGTCATTTTAAATTTATTCCTCACTCCACAATCATCCTCATCCAAATCTTTGCTATATAACCCCTTTCTTCCCTTCTTCCTATGTATTTTTTTTTTATCTGTTTTTCCTTTATATTATTTTATCTCATTTATTGATGTTGAAAGTTTAAAATAGGAAGTAATGCACATTCAATTAAAACACTTTATTTTTAACTGGTAGAAATTTTTTATCAAATCCGTAATGATAAAAGCCAAATTTGAACCTTCGTGTGATCTGAGCTGAGAGCATGAAAAACCTTAAGAATCCTCGTATAGCTTGCGATCTACTTACTGCGTCATCCACCGTAGTTTTACAATCCAACAAGCTTTGATTTTCTTAATATGACGAGAGTGAGCGCATATAAAATCGGTTCATAAAACATTATTGCTGGTTTCTTCTTTTATTGCTTGATTTCTTCGAAATGCTAAAGCTGATATGAATTCTTAAAGTATAGTTAGACAAGATTAATGCGGATTTTCTTTAAATATATTTTTCTATTAAAGTATTTGTGTACTATTCTGTGTATAAATATGACCAGTAGAGAACGTTAATTGCAACATATTTTAATTTTGCTAATTAATAATTACCATGTTTCAATCAGCCGATACAATTTAGATATCATAAGGGTAACAAATGCTTCATAAAGACGATAATATTGTTACACGCAGATTGAATACCGAAGAAGGCAAATGTTCATTAAACTTGCTTAATTTCGAATATGCACTCCATCATTTAATTGCACCTTCAATACCAAAGCAAATGATCAAGACTGTGCTAATTTTCAAACAAAGCAGAACAGAAAACGCTTTAATTCGGATTCTTCTAACGATTATTTAGTATTCACTGGATGCATGAACAAGGTTAATCAGTAAAATAAAATAACAAATACTGATTTATTTCCATCTGTATTAATGCATGTATACATATTTTGTTACGGTTTTACTTTTATTGTTTGGACAGCATATCGCGAAGGGCAAGAAAGAGGGTATGGCATTTAATTTTGACTTTTACGATATGAATAAAAATTTCATTAGTTTCGCTCTTTAATTCTCTCAGTCTCCGTAAAAGAAAGGAATACAAGTCGTGTACGAAGATTACATAGAGACAGTACCTTCTTCCTTGCATCAGTTTCAAAGGATCAGAAAATCGTCTAGTGTGCTGCCCGTATATCTCTGTCTTGGCCGTTGAAAATTGAGGGGAGAAAACGACAGCAGCCTTACAATTGCTGTTTATAGTCAGGTAATATTGCGTCTGATGACTTCAGATAATGAGTACATTCAATTAATTCTAAGATTGACTTGAAATTTAATTTCCAATTCGAATTGCAACTGCAAAAAGTAGAGCTATTACAGCTGTCTAAAGATGTTTAGCTAGAAGCAGTGTTTCAATTGAGCTGCTCCGTATATAAGAGAATAAATGCATACAAGGCCACATAACGGGTTTCCAGTAAGATTTATGACATTTATATAGGAAGATAGAAGTGTTACAGTTGTATGCGGGAGTTCATAATATTTATGGTACATGCTATTATTCTCCAATGCAGTTATACGGCTGGTCCGAATTACTGGTTTAGATAAAGATTGTTATCTCATGTTGGAAGGAGAAAGGAAATAAGAAACTATGCTGACAGTCTCTTACAGTTGCTACAAGAATAGAGGCAGAAAATATAAATTCATCTAGATTTGTGATAAAATCGGAGCTTGTGTAGTTAACATGAAATCGAAGCTTGTATATAAGAGGTAAGAGTGCTAAAAGGTGTGCCTATTATTTTAAAAATGTGCAATAACCACTTAGATGAACTCCGGCATGAGTACAATTACAACAATATCAACGACGATGCTATGTATATTTTTGAATATTGCGATCTCATCTGAAAATTAAGGGAAAGTAATGAAAGCAAAGGAGAATTTTGGAGAAGAGGAAAGAAAATATTATATTTAACTTCAAAATATTCGCAGTAAAACGATTCTGAATAAACAAATACGCTGCATAATATTTTGCAGTAGAATGCAATGGTTATGTATTCAAATTTTCAAATCTATTGAAAATGTTGCTATATAAATCGGTGTTAGATTTATCTCATGTGCAATTGATATTAAATGGCTTCATTCATCTGAACTGGTAAACACTTTGTTTGTACGTTATATACTTTTACAAGGTCACTTAAAGTTTCCCAAAGTTGTTCAGTCAAATCGGTGTGCACACCAGTTAAAGAATCAAATCAAATGGTACAATTTAAAATATTCCTGTTTTCGAAAAGGTCTATCATTGATATATATGTCGAAACATTCAAGGACTTGTATTTATGTGGCAAGTTACACAACAGAGAAAAAGAATAGTTAACATGTTAATTTTCTAAGAATGAATGTATCCAGGCATGTGTGAATATGTATGTGTGTCATGTATGCGTTATATGAAGTAAATTGCCAACGGGGATGTTAAAGCGTTGCAAAGATGAGATGGATTGTAAGGTTGAAATCAACTGAAAATTTTGAGTGTCATAGTCTCATATAACCATGATGTGTAAATGTTTTCACAACACCATAGAGAGAAAGTCAAAATTAATGGAGATATGAAATTGCGATTGTTAGGAGATTGTTAGTTGTCGCCTGAAGATAAAAGGAAAATACTTAAAAATGAAGCTGATCTTATTGGATTTATTAATTGAATGGAATAGTAAAAGAACATGAAAGGAATGCAATATTTTTTTCTAGTTTTGACTGGACTTTAACATAATGGATGGTCACTATGAAACTGGAAGAAAATGTTATTGAATGTTAAAAGGAAAAATTAGAAATTTATCAAAGAATTTTCAGTGCAATAAATTTTGCATAAAGTAACATTATAGCATAGCAGTAAAGAAAGAAACAATGTTACAAATATTGGAAAAATGTAATAGCTATATTCATCACTAACTGCAAGCACGTTGTTATCAATGATTTGTCTAAAGGAAAACGAATGTGCTTTTTGTGCGTAATTGAAGCTTTTTGACTTATGTATACGAGGTAAATCAAATACTAGCGAGTCTTTACACTCCTCCGCTTTTGCACATGCGCTACAGCATGATAAGTACTATTACTATCACGTATGTCATTATCACATATACTGTTAAGGAACACACACACACACATACATATATATACATATATAATAGTTTTAAATAAGTATGTAGTTGACAGTGATTTCGAAGTGTGGGTCTGCTAAGCCATTAGCGGAGTGAAAGAAGCTTGTCGTATATATGTGTTTGTGTGTGTGTGTTTGTGTGTGTGTGTATCTATCTGTCTGTCTGTCTGTGTCCGTCTGTCTGTGTGCGCGTGCCTTTGCCTATATGTTTATCTCCCACCACCTCTCGACAACTGGTACTGGTTCCTCGAAAGTCCAATAAATTAATTTGATTCATTCGAGGCGATGCCCCAGCAAGTTTATATACATATGTACATAAATACGTGACCATGTGATTATAAAAAGTAAGCAGCTTTCCATTCAAACTTGTTATATTAGCAAAAAATGTTTATAGTTTGATCTTTATTATTAAGAATTTTCCCTATTTCTTTATTAGTCTTTGAAGTTTAATTTGTTTAGCACGAAACAATATCGTTCATATATTTGTTAAATCAGGGTTTGGATACATTCACATCCCGTTTTCAAAATTAAAGGGATACCATTAATACTATTGTGAGGCTTCTAACCAGTTGCAAATGTAGTAGGGAACAAGTCTATAACTGATAAAATAATTCACGCCAAGTTTATTAATATGTAACTGTAAATTATTTCTAGTAGATTTTATAGATTTTACGTGCGACGTATATTTGCATTTTATTGCAGAGTAAATTTTATTTTTAGTCCAATATAGTTATCCTTATTTTTAATGGAATTACATACTGAGTTAAATATACCTTTGTATATAATAACTCAAAAAATAAGAATAACTATACTGGACTAACAACAAGATACAGTTCAATACAAAGATACATCACATATAAAACATGTATTAGTCTCGCCAAATTTACTTTATTAACAGTTTCGAAGTCTGCTCCTTGTTTTTCCAGTCTCCTAATGGGAAAGTGCCATGCATTTGATATTGAATCATAAATTTTATAATTTTTATGTTTATATAGGTATTGGTGTATTAAATTGGTTGACTGAAATATATCGTGTATTTTGTCATTTCGTGTTGGTAAACTTTTTTATTGTTCTTCTGTTATTGTAATATATTATATCTATGAAATTGTTGTAAGTATTTTACAAATTTAAATATAAATATGGAAGTTGTAAATTTTATACCTCACGTGTGCAACACGCCATTATTGTAAAAAGGGTCTTTGAACGTTTCGAAATATTTTTAGTCGTGTTGATTTAAGAACGATAGGGATCCAGATGAAATAAAATGGCCAAATCCTCGAAAAGTACTGAATCAAAATTATCAGCTTTGAATATTTCATTTTTTAATATATTTGTGTACGTATACTTGTGTAGAAATGAATGTGTATTTGTATGTAGAATGCAAATTCAGATTAAGTTTTGACCTTGGGGTGGTAATAGACTAATATGTAAAGGAACGCCATACAATCACAGAATCTGTAGCTAAATTGTTCTATTATTAAAATCAACGGAAACATTTCAGTAGATTTTCGCAGACAGAAAGGAAAATAAACAGACAAAATATAATAATAAAAACATGCTACAAAGCCGTTTCTACAGATAGACAAATATTTGAATAGTGATAAGCATTTATACCCTATCTTCGTTGACTTCGAATCTATTCGACACTGCTTTTCGCAATGTCTATAGAATATGCGGATCTCAATACGATACGAAACCCAAGATAATTTTGAATTATAGAAGTGGTAAACAAGGGTAATTTATGGTCTTGGATATTAAGTAACATTACTAATTAATGAATTGAAACAGATGAATAAATGCGTGCAAAACCTACAGGTAGCCTTCTTCACAAACCTAGTTGTCGGCTTTATATCGTATCCGAGAATTTAGTTTAATTTTGCGTGGTTGATTACTCTATAGTGTTGCACAGAAGAGTCGATGGCGTTGACTGATTGGAAATATTAGAAGAAGACGAGGGGATTTGATCGAGCATTTCTCTCCTGTCATTTGAGTTCGTCTTTTTCTCTCCTCGTGGCTTCGAAGATTTTGGTTCTGATGTTAATGGAAGTGGTACGGCTCCGGGCTTCTGTTTCAAACTATTTACGCTCAATTCCAGTGACTTTCAGTGTTGCTTTGAGTTGGTCCTTGTATCTTCGAAGAGGGCGCCCCCTTAGTCTTTTCTCTGAAGTGAGGCCAATGAATAAGTCTCATCGTGGAAACCTTGACGCTTCCATTCTTGCTCCATGCCCTAAATATCGAAGGATGTGTTTCATGATGAACTTAATCGATACTTTGAATGCTAAATCTTTTCAGGACGTTCTTGTTCGTCACATAGTGTTCTCATTTGATGCTACTGGTCCCAAACCACTTTACTTGGCGTAATCATTCTACTTTTTGTATGAGGTGATTATATGGTATTCAAGTTTCGTAGCCATACAGCATGTATGAAATGACAGCAGCATTATAGACCATACATTTCGTTAAGTTAAGATCTTCGTTGTTGAAGACGTCTTTGGTTAGCTTTCCAAATGCCTCATGTACAGTTCCAATTCTAGGCTGCCATGACATGGAAAATGCTATACTAGTTCGGAAGATGTATCAGAGATTATAATATCAAAATAGGGTAATATGGTATTTGGGGCAGGTTGTGCAATGTCCATGGCTTTCCTGGTGTCAAAGCGATAGTAGGCCGTAGCAAAGTTGTTCCCAGATTTTGGAGTTCTTGTTTTGAATGACAGAATGTAGTTTTGTCATCAGGATATTGAAGTTCTGAGATATGTTTCATTTGTGTTAGATCGAAATGTACTAAGACTGAAAGACCTTCATCGTACTTCAATACCTGATGTCAACTCCTGGATTGTTTGATTGAAGTTCGTAATGCATTGCAGCCAGATACAAGTAGAATTATAAAGGTGCCAAGATGTATTCTTGTTTTAGTTCGCATGTGATTGCAACTTCTTGTGACAACATGCATTTGTAGAATAAGCATCCATACATATTTTCATGCATATCTTAAAGCAAAGAGATAAAATGATCGAAACATCCAAAACTATTAACAACCTTCCACATAGCAGCTCTTGGAATGCTATCAAATATTGTTTTCTCTTGTTGTCTGCTTTGTCTTGCAGAAAGAAATGTCAGTTGCACCCTCTCTAATGGTCACTTTTTGTCGTATAGGATGGGCTTGCAATGACCAATGACTGATTGCAATGACCAATGATCAACCCTCAAATGTGCAACCCTCAACACCTCCAACGGTAGAACAAGCGGATGAAATAGGCTACGCATGGCGGACATTATACAGAAGTTACCATTCTACATGTGACGCAGGGGAAGATCAGAAAGCCACACATAAAGATACTAGGGAAATAGAGCAAATGTTCGCAAACGCTGAAGGGTTCAACACATATGTTGAAGAAATTATAGAAATATATAGAAAATACGGCATTGAAAACAATGGTATAAAGAAGGACGTTGTTATACTGAATAGTATCAAAGTTGACATTCACATGGAGGTTGTGCTTCGACGGAACATAGTATGAAATTTCTAATATAACAGAAACTTTGGTTACACTAGAATCAACAGTCAATGAAAGAATATTGAACGTCTGTGTGCGAAACTATTACCAGGAAGTGTCAAAAAAAGAAAAAAAATCCGATTTTCGTTCCATAGTATATAGAAAGATAAAATTTCATGCTATGTAGGTAAAACAGAAAACAATATAATCAGTCGTCGCATATGTGTCCGCGTCTGTTGGAATCTGTACATAAGTATGTATGTGTGTATACATATATATATATAAATAATGAGGGAGATAAATTAATATTAATTTTAATATCAATTTAAAACCAGTAGTCTAGCATACAAAAAATCTGAGAAATCAGAGAAAATTCTAATATATGTGTATATTGGCAGGGCAAGACTGCTAGGTAGTCGGCCGTATGCTAGAAATAGATCATCAACGATCAAACTACAAAGAATGTTCTCTAGAGGAAAAATTCAGCGAACACCAGAACCAAATTTAGCGGGCAGGACAGATGAAAATTTATATAAAAAACAGAAATATATATATATGTATGTATGTATGTATATATAGCTATGCATGCATATATAAATAGCAACACCATCTCACACACATACGTGCATATATATATATATATATATATATATATATATATATAATATATATATATATACTTGTTTTGGGAAATGTAGAATGGGGGAGGTGTTTTGTGGCGTCGTGTGAAAGCAGAACGGAATGGATGCGTGTTCATAGATCAGCAAATAAATTCAGGAGAGAACAAGGCAGTAATTTGGAATTGAGGAATGTGTAATGATGGCTGCTACTAATATATATATATGCAAGTATGCATGTATCGACGTACGTATGTATTCGTTCAAATTTGCATGTTTTGTTTTATGTATATCTTTTCATGCACTTATGTGTATATGTATACAGAGGCACACAATTTGTATGCATTTATCTATAAGTTTATGTTTTCGATGTTCCTGCATCTGTTTAAATATTACTACTCTACATTTATTAAGTTTTCTAGTGAACTCGAACTGCAGATAAGGTCCTGCTGTAGAGCTTGAGAGTAGATTACCAACTATAAACATTAAAGTGAAATCTATGCACACCTATATATACATGTATATATGTATACATATGGAGGGATACACAATAGCAATAGTATTTCACAGGAGAACATAATGTCTCCGTTTAGTGATCATTATGAGCCTCAGACTCCCTATTTTATATAATTGTCCGTGGAAATTCCATAAAACGGCCCATCGTTCAAAAGTATTTTGGTAGAAATTGTGAGATTATGTGTTTGCATACAGTTCGATCTCGTCTCTCATCACCCAGAGCTCACTGAAGTAATTATCAGTAACCTGACGGAATTCAATTCAGCTGTCTATGTTTACAGTTGATTTACGTGAATACCAAATTGGAAACGTTGAATACCTTCCCTTCTATAAATCTTTTTTAAATAGAAATTAACATTACTGTATTCTCTGCCTCTTATTCTTATTTCATTCCTAAAGTTGATTCCCTATTTGAAAGTATTTTCTTCGCCGTAATGCAGAAAATACATTTCATTCAATGTCGTATATACTGAAGGCTAGGTTTTAAATATATTGTGGTTGTTTCCTTTACAGTATTCATGACTGTTTCTAAGTTTCTCTACTTGGAACTGGAGAAGCTTCGTTAATCAATAGCTTTGACTGAGCGTTTACTTCGAATATTTGTTCTTGTTTCCTGCATTAATGAATTTTCTCATACCGTATTCAGCGCCAGGATCTAACTTCTTGAGCAATTCACAACCTTTGTTATGCAAAAGTTATCCAAGTGGTATTCTCGTAAATTATTTTAGCAATCTTATAGCCAACCATTTCTATTCTGTACGTCGATGCATAGTCATTCCATTTAGTTTTTAATGCGTAATCATTCATTAAAAAATTAAACGATTTCCTTGTTCTTACGTAGTTATCACATTATGTTGGAATTCTTATTTTTACTTTTTTATTCAGTGAAGTATTTCTTATCACTATTTTTTACTTCAATGCGTACAACCTCATTTTGGCTGTCTTTTGTAATTGCTTGACATGTGAGAATCACTACAGACATTATACCCGTAAATATCTCCATATATAAAGAAATGGTGATTATTGGATTTTCGCAATGTTTTTGCGTGAAAAGATATATCCCTGACGCTTTTACCTTACCAACAATCTAGCTGATATAATTTTCACTTAATTCCATATATTCGTTGACGGATTTAAAATGTTTATGGTGGTCCTGTACAATAGAATACCATGTGATGATATCCGAGGCCATCACATTTCCCAACAATTTTATATAACCAAGATGTGTCTCTCTCTCTCTCTCCCCTTCGCACAAGTTTACACGAAGGACGAGATAGACGAATAAGAATATATGAATAGGTATGTGCATGAATGTCTGTTTATATGTGCATCCTTGTGTCTTTTTTTACATTCCGTTTTATGTATTTATACGGTGTTTATTTTGACCATATCGCGCTTGGAGATATTTGGCGGGCAATTTAAGCTAGTCTTGTGCTTACGTGTATATATATGTATCTGCATGTATGTGCTTTCTGGTATATTCAACTGAAGAAGGCAGACTTCTCTGAGGCAAAGCCAGAAATCCAGGACCGTGAATTATCCAGTAAAATATTTTTTGATAGTTTATTTTGTCTTTCTGTCTTCTCTCCTGGCGCGATATAAACATTTAAGGTGGTGTTAGGATCAAGCTTTTGACTGCTATTTCAGCATGGTGGTATCTCTCAGATACCCTAATTTATAGATTAAATAATTATTAACTTTGTATGGTATTTATTCCCATGCTGGACACTAGATAAGATCGATATTTAAATATCGATATTATCCTTATTTATAAATTTATATATATATATATATATATATATATATATATATATATATATATATATATATATATATATAATATATATATATACATATATATATATATATACATATATTCATGCATACGCACATATATATATATATACATGCATATTATGCATACACACACACACACACACACACACATATATATATATGCGCGACTGTGTTTGTGTGTGGAGTGAGAGAGAGAGATGAAGTGTATTCCCACGCAGGAAAATATAACGGAGAATTTGTTCAAGGGTTTGATTACGCACCTTAATCTCAAAACTTGTAGTTCGTTTTTAGATTTGTAATAGATTTATTCGAATAATTATATTACAATATCTACAAACGACTACACGTTTTTAGATTTAGGTGCATTTCGATCCCTCACACAAATTATAATGTGTGTGTGTGAGAGAGACCCTATGCCCATGTTTAATTTTATTATATTCCTTTCGTTTTTTTAATACATGTTTCATGTTGTATACCTAATGTAATATTATGTAGAATGAAGAAAATATGTAACTATAAATATATATCTGCTGCAGTAATGTTTTGATAAATATCCAGATATATAGTGTGAACATGAATGGATATTTATCTTATATATTTACGCTCGTTTCTATATTTAATAATACATGCAAAATAGTATTAACAAAGTTCTAATTGAGAGAAGGTAGACGTGAACTTCACAATTTATTGATAGTACATAACTGTTGATTATAGAAAAATATATATTTGCTTCTCGGAAAACTATTTTTTTGGCTATCATAAGACTGCATTATTTTTATACGTATAATTGGCTAAGCTTGATGTTCTATAACCGTATTAAGTTTCTACTTTTTTTATTTATTCGATATTTTGCTCATAATAGTAAATTTTAATTAGTTTGATCACATGTGAGCATACTTTAAAAAATGTCTCTTACCTTGGTGCACTCTTAATAAAAGTGTCAGTATATTTGAGCCTGTCCATTTTGCGTTTTCACAGCGGCCTTAATGGTGTTCAATTTGCTTCTATAAACTAAGTACAAATGTTTTACCGTCAACCTGCCTATAACGTTAAACTACGATAATTATAGCCTCGTAGCAACTTTAAACATACTACATAATTCATAAAAAAATTGAGCAATGTTTTATTGTATGACACCTCCCATAGGAGACAAATTTTTGCATTGTAAAATTGGTTACATTTACATTTCTACGACCAATATTCTAAATGGGTATGCAAATCCAAATTATGTTAACACACAATTCATTTCCCTGGGGGAACTAAATAACTGGCAGATAGAAAAAAACTCATTCACTGTAGTATGATCTAGATCCGATCGCAAATGTTACAAGCTATTAATCGGTGGCTAATGAAAAAATGAAGATCCTGAAGGTAGTGTTGTTCATTCGAGGCTACCATAATGTTGAAGTGAAATATATATATATATATATATATATATATATCCTGCTTATATGGCATGGAGCAGACTCCTGTAGCCAGACATAGAGATTTCCAACAGCCAACCTCTTGACCTAGAGGAGTACTACCTCCTCCAGGCACTTTATGTAGGCCTTTATGTTGAGTCTGAGGCTGTGTGAGAAAATGATTGGAGGCACTACAAGTTTTGGGGACACGTATTGAAGCTTCCGGGGAGAATACCAAGCAGCGAAGCATGTAGTTTCTAAACTTCTGCCAGAGTAAATGGAATCATGATACAGCTTTTTTTTACAATCGGTACCCAACTGGCCCTGCCAAACTGTAGTCGACAAAATCAAAAACAAGTAGTGTTCATGCACAAAATAATTTTTTTAATGTAGATAATAGGCGCAGGAGTGGTTGTGTGGTAAGTAGCTTGCTAACCGACCACATGGATCCGGGTTCAGTCCCACAGCGTGGCACCTTGGACAAGTGTCTTCTAATATAGCCTCGGGCCGACCAAAGCCTTGTGAGTGGATTTGGTAGACGGAAACTGAAAAGAAGACCGTCACATATATATGTATATATATATATATATATATATGCGTGTGTGTTTGTGTGTCTGTGTTTGTTCCCCTAGCATTGCTTGACAACCAATGCTGGTGTGTTTATGTCCCCGTCCCCGTCACTTAGCGGTTCGGCAAAAGAGACCGATAGAATAAGTACTGGGCTTACAAAGAATAAGTTCTGGGGTCGAGTTGCTCGACTAAAGGCGGTGCTCCAGCTTGGCCGCAGTCAAATGACTGAAACAAGTAAAAGTGTAAAAGAATATACCACTCGCATACTGTATATGTATGTATATATATATATATATATATATGTGTGTGTGTGTTTATGTGTGCATATCAGTGTGTGTGTATATATACACACACAGACGTACACATATAGCTATATATGAGAGAGAGAGAAATGAATATATATATATATATATATATATATATATATATATATAATATATATATATATATATATAGAGAGAGAGAGAGAGAGAGAGAGAGAGAGAGAAGAAAGAGAGATACATGTGTGTACATCCAGATTGATAGAGAAATGATGTGTTAAGGAGGCAGACAAATACTGATTTAGGGTGTGGGATTGTATTTGATTCCATTTATATTCGCAAAAGATTAAGTTAATTAGCTCGACCTTTGTTGAATTGCATATTTCACAAAATTCAATTACACTTAAGCAGATTTATTCCCTAGGTTTCCCAAATGTATGACGAAAACCAACATATGAATATGAAGAATGGAAATATATCTGCATATTTTGCATGGAAAATAACAGGAAAACTTTATTATTTTTTTTTCATCTTATCTTTACTTGGAAAAATACACAAGGAAATTTAGTAATAACGTGTTTGAATATATTTTGGAAAAGAAAAATATAATCAGTTTTCTAAAGTAGATTTTAATCATATAATAATTCTTATATCATGATATTTAGTACATTCACCCAGAAACCTGTTGAACATAATTACTGGAAACATTCAGAGGAATTTTTTGTTTCCTTCAAAATGTTATTCTCTGCAGCGATAAACTAGAAATATCATATCAATGTTCATAATTGCAGATGTGTAGTTCTTTGGTACATAATATTATCACTACTCATATCTTAATAGACACATACATAAATGGAATACACGCATTACATGTATGTACACGAAAACGCACACATACACAAACACACCCAAACACATATACAAACACTCACACATATCTACATAGATCTATATTTTTAAGCACTAGGTTTAGTCAAATTTTCTTTAAGATTTTCACCGATGATTTTGGCAACTTGCTTCACCACGTTATCCCATTAATTTTACTCAACTTGCCTAGCCGTTGCTGAGATATTTATTATTTATTTTCATGTGTAGCAAATAAACATAATTTTTTCAATTCTTTGTTTTACATTATTGATAATGTGTGGCGAAAAAAAATTACAAGTAAAGCTACTTCACGCAAACAGTGGAAAAAAGCTCTGAATCCAAGAGCAGAGCAAAGGTAAGTAATTGTGTGGAATGCTCAGAATCTGACAACTAACATATGACAAAAAACTGGTTTAGACATTTTAAGGAAGGCTACACCAATTTCGCAGATCCGGAAGTATTCCGTTCTGAAAAGTCAGGCATTGTTTGATATGTTTGAACATGAGCTACGCAGCAGCACTCATATTATCGACAGAACTTGGTCTTTCAAAAAGCATCATCAATCGACACCTAAGTAAATTCGGACTTGTGAACAGTAGATGGTGTGGAAAACCTCCTTAAGAACTGACCAATGATCAGGTTCAAGGACGCGTAAATTTTTACACACAATAGCTGGCAAATCTTTGCGAGATCTGTTTCTGATTTTGAATTGTAACTGGGGATGAAAAGTGGATCTATTTTCGAAATCCTAATAAAAAGAAGTCGATCCAACCAGACTTCATAACTTGTTGTCAAGCAAGTTCCGCTTGAACAGAAGATCATGTTGTGTATTTGAAGAAATTCCTATAGGTTTTTGAACTTTGAGCATGTTCGAGATAGTCATGCTGTTTATGCAAAACAACTGAAAGGAGGGAGATTAATCTAAGCCGAGACTAGTTCGAATGAATGACTAAAGAATGAGTATTTACTGTTAGGGTACATCTGTCAAGTATTCTATTATATGTTTTCTCTAGTGGAGTAATGTGAAAATACTTCACCTTTGGTGGTCAGGTATTCCACTGGATGGCAAGATTACTTTCAAACGTTCTTTTTCTCTACCAAACGAAATTATATTAAGAATTAAATGGGTTGAAAAAAAGTATTACAAATCCAGCAGCTGTTTGCAATATGGATTTGTAATAGTTTTCTTCAACCCCTTTAATGCTTGATATCGTTTCTATTCTGTTTAAGTCAGACATTCTAGTATGTAAACATACATACATACATATTTTTGTATTTCAAGTATTTAATGTAATTCGTATTTTTATCTTTCCAACTTGCTTATACTTAAATTTACAGTTCTGTCCGCTCAAGTTTAAATCCCTTGAGCACTACAAAGTGTATTCTATGAGGAGAATATGTGACTCTCTCTTAATAAATATATATATATATATGTATGTGTGTGTGTGTAGAGAGAGAGAGAAAGTGAGAGAGAGAGAGAAGAATGGGTGCTGGAAAGTTCCTGGCCTTGGGTAAAAGAAAATAAAGGAGGATCAGTTAAATATGACTTCATTCAACACACAGATTAACACACGGAGTGCAGCGATTCTTTTTTTTTTCTAAGCCCTTCAAAACAACTCAAAAGTTAGGGTCTCTTAAAGCCACTAACTTTCGAGCAACCCATCGTAAGTATATTCATATATTCAAAAATGAACATCACCATACCGAATTAGGTAAAAAAAAAGATATGTGCACAACTATACATGTATTCATACAGAACATTTGAAATTGTCAACAAAGAATATAAATTTCATGCATTTCTCCGGATGAAACCTATATTTTAAAACAGTGATGCGTGCTCAACGGTTACCATAAGCATATACATATTTACTACCACACATAGATACATAAGTATACAAGATACACACAGAGACGCAGAAATATAATCGGAAACGCACACATATACTAACATATAGCTACAGTCTCACAAAGCTAAACCTATGCAAATTCTAGACTACCCTTTATGATTTACTCAAGGATCTAATGCGCCGTCCCGACGTCATATCGATTTTATACTATTATTTTCTTTAGCGCAACGTTCTAACCAAAAGTATACGAATCAAATAATTTGTCGTTTCTCACGGTAACTGAGAGTTGTGAAGACATTTTTACAATGATTCATATTTATTTTAGTTTATGAATAAGTTTTAGTTGTATAGCTTACAATACATGCGTAGGTTGTGTCTGAGTTATATGAGGATCCAAGTGTAGAATGAAAACCTCTACATTTGAAGTTGGATTATTTTACTGCCTTTCTTTTCAGCTACCATCTATATAAGTGAAACATTCTAGCAAAATCCGTTAGTATCCCCTCTAAAGTGTTCAATGTTTGTGCCGTTACTTCATATTGTATTTACTAAATCCTAAAATGTTTGCTAAATATATTTCTAAGCGGTGGACTACAAAACTGGATATATTTTAGACTGAAAGTAAGACAACTTTGTAAATGCCGATTAAACTGATTTTATCGTATTATGAATACGAAACTAAGGATCATTCTCACCGTAATTCTTCAGTAATCTTTTATCCATACGAGTGTCCATGTTTGCCTAGCTATAGCTGTTTCCATAAAACTCACTGGAGTTTTATGTGTTAGCTTTCCTAACTGAGACAGCAGTGCTCATTCAAGAATATCACGTAGTAGATATCGTCCAATTTATATTAAAAAGGTTACAAAGATCATGTTTCGAACGGTAGAATATATTTCATCGTGGATGATCAAGGCTGACCGGTGTCTAAACGACAACTACAACGATATGCAGTAAACGAAAACACATTTTTATACGGTTTGCGTAAATGCGAACTATTGCGAAATAATCGAATATATAGATATTCTAAAGTAACTGAAGTATATGCTGAATAGCAACGTTTACTGAAAGACTAAATGCTTATAACGCGTTGTTTAATAATCATCTTCAAACAACTTTAAAGCTCTGATTCAAGTCTGTTCAGACACAACTGTCGCAGAAGAGGTGCATTTCACAGAATTTAATTCGCAGAATCATTGCAAGCATACATTCTAACATGCAATTAAAAGAATTCATGTCTGTGAGTATGAAATAATATATACGAACATCAGAAACTGCCGTTGGAATATTTTCTTTTAATATGCAACCCGAGACCTTCTTTTGGTCCCTATTATTATCTTTTCACTCAATTCTTTTTTTAAATGGTTTTATCTATATTCTTATACTTTATTATATTATTATCATTTTCATACATTCATATATTTATACACCCATATATAATATTTAATATTCATATATTTTAATATTATTAATATGTTAATAAATGTTTTAATTTGGGGAAAGTCTATCTTAAATAAATCCTTACATATATAACTTAATTCTAATTTTCCTAACTCGAAATTTTTCTATTTCCTTTATGATACCTGTCTAACATCTCAGGTACGAGCACAATGCGGTATATGTATTTCGTAAGAAAAATATAACTATATTTCTCTGTGTGTGTTTATGTATATATATGTGTGTGTGTGTGTGTGAGTGTGTGTGTATCACCTCTATCGTTTTCTCTTTCATACTATCTCTAATTCCCTTATTTATCCACTTTTCACCATTTTCTATCTCGCTCCCCCTATTTCTCCTTTAATCTCTCTCGTTGCTCATACATGACCATTGTCCATCTTTCTTTTCCAAACGCGATAATATTTTTCTTTCAGGGCTGTCCAAATGACTGGACTGCTCCTATATCTCTCTTCTATCTTTTCTCATTGTCAAAATATTTCCCCGCCGTTTGTTATTTTACATTCGCTTTGATCTAAGGAGCCTCCATGTTTATTTTCGTTCGGATTCCTTGTATGTCACCCCTATCCTGTTTTTCTTCCTAAATTTAACCCTCCATAAATCCCAAATATTATTTTGGTTCTTATGGGAGCAACTGTGTTCTAAGATTCATATTGTCGTTCACTGCTCACAATGAGGAGTAGATAGACAGTCGACAACTGATGAAAGGTCATTTTGTTATGTTACTTCTCCTGTTTCCATTTGCTTCTTTCGTTGTTTGTGATGTCATTTGTTTACGCATTATTTCATGTAGTTTACTGTTGGTGACATCCTGCAGCCATATATGCATGTGTATGTATGTATGTATGTATGTATGTATGCATATATGCATATATATATTATGAAAAAAATATTAGAATAATAAATATATGAATATATATATATATATATGGGATTCATAACGCTAAAAAGAAGAGCTAGATTACAAAACCACAAAACTAAGGATAAAATCCCGAAAGGAACGAAATGAAAAGTAAAACCTTTTACCATCTAGTTTCATGCGACAGTATTCCTCGTATGTTACCATCTAGTTTCAAATGAGTGGATTCCTCGTATGTGTTTAAATGTACACTGTATTTTATGAGTAATACATAGTTTTGGACTCAATTTATACACGCTAGGCCACTGGAAGTGACAATTTCTATTAATTTCCATTACCCTTCGATATGATTATATATATATATATATATATATATATATACATATTTATAGAAATAAACTGTGGCAAGTTAGGTTCAGCTGATGAAAATCAGGAATATAAGGTTCTGTGTGAGCGACGGTCAGGCCAAGGAAGAAAGATCACGCTTGGCCGAGCACCGAGTGCTTGGGATTTATATATGTGTGTATATATATATATATATATATGATCTCGTGAGTACCGCCGCCCATTTTTTTCCTCTGTCTTCCTTTCTCGGGATCTTTCCTTCTCCTATGTTTCCCACGAAGAGCTCCGCTCGAAACGTTACATCCTCCTTCTGCCCTTCTTTCCTGAGCGTCCAATAATACTTTCTTTTTTCCCCGTCCTCGCGTTGCTGTGTGTTTTTGTTTTTTGTGTTTTCTTGTTTGGATTAACTATATATATATATATATATATATATTATATATATATATATAATATATATATTATATATATATATACATATATATATATATATATACATATATGTTTATATATATATATGTTTATATATATATACATACATATATGCTGTACGCGCTTAAATACGTACTATACACACATACATATGTGTGAATATATATATATATGTATATATATATTACATATATGTGGATATACATATAGATTTACTTGCGTGTAGGTGTGTTAGAATGTATCCTTATAATTGCATTTCTGTATTATATCAATATTTTTTCGTAAAAATGAATAAAAACTTATACATTTATGAATTGTTGTATACATATTCGTCGAAGACTATCAAACTGAACCATTGAAATTGCTCTCAACACTACCTTTGTAAAAGAGTAACAGAAACGTACTCAACAAATAATGTTCAGTGATTCTTCGGATTGATGTCATCATTATAAGTAGACATAAAATAAACATATATATGTTTGTCTATATATATATATATATATATATAATATATATATATATATATATGTATATATGTGTGGGTGTGTGGGTGTAAATATACATATAGATGCATGCATGAACTACTCACACACACTCTCATATATATATACATACATATATATACACACACGCACGCACACACACATATATATATATACATATATATATATATAGATACATACATATATACATACACACACATACACACACACATATATATATATTCATACATTTCTATTCACAATCAACTGACAGCGTTGTTTGTCAAAATTATGTACAGCTACGCATGTTAAGCATCCTAGCTGCGAATTTTGCATGGCATTTCTCGTGGCTTGATTCAAATATCTCTTCCAATTATAAATGATTTATACGTCTCGGGATTCTTTGTTCGGCAGGAATAATTATTCACTCAAGGCTTTACGTTTTAGCTATGTTAATATTTTCGTTTCATGTGGCATCTGAGAAAATATGTTATTTTTTTTTTCTTACTCTATTTCTTTTCGTTTACACAGATTGATATATCTGATTCTTTCACCCTAAACGTAATGCAACGCACATATATATTCTTTCCTTTGGTTATTACGTCTGTGATCTTAACACTGCCCCATTATCAATGCCATCATAGTAAACGATAAAGATCTGAAGCGTTCAATCATTTTATGTCATCATAAGGAACCACGTCTGATATAACGATATATGCCTCCTGATAAATATATACTGCGATATTGTCAAAGTGAAAATGGTTCTGAGAAAATCTGCAGCAACTACTTATGTATAAATCTGACGTGAACTATAAACTTTGATCCTTTCTGTGCATTTTCTTCTTCTCTTCGTATCTACTATGGATGGCATATCTGAATATCCGAAAGAACTATATTATGCATACTAAAGAAAATTTCCAGAAAGGAGGAAAGAGCATAGATGCTATACATCAGAGTAAGAATCGATGCAACGGTAACGATGTAAATATGACGGAATAAACGCACGAGTAATGGTGCCTTTTCATCTGAACATCTTTCCGTCCACTTTAATGTCATGCTCACTGTATTTTACCGACTAATATGTAATGGTAGGATTATAATGTGAGGATAAATAGAACTATCAGTAATATTACTTAAACTTTTATCACTTGGGAAAAATTGATTGCCATTAAAACGAAGACGGAGACTACAAGATTATTTAACCAAAGATATAAGTAGATGAAAGGAAGTGCCTGACACATTCACACGAATTTTACGGAGCTATCTGTTTCTCTATCTGAGTATCTCGTTACCCAACTCTCTCTCTCTCTTTCTCTCTTCATTTTTTGTATATATCCATATATATATATATATATATATCATTTTTCTTTTACCTGTTTCAGTCATTAGACTGTAGCCACACTGGGGCACAACCTTGAAAATTTTCAGTCCATTACTTTTCAGTACTTACTTTTTATAAGATTGATATAATATAAATATAATTTACATACACACATATGCATATACAGAGAGTATATATATATATATATATATATAATATATATATATATATATATATATATATATATATATATATATATATACAGAGAGAGAGAGAGAGAGAGAGAGAGAGAGAGAGAGATATCTCGTTACCTTTCATCTGCATATATTTGTAAGATTGCAAGATTGTTAAACCGGAAGGAAACAAACTTGTTAGGTGGTGTCAAGTGTACGTGTTAAGGGTGTAGCTAAACTAAGTGAGGTTAGGAGTGGATAGAGGAGGATATGGGAAGGAGGGGAAAGCAATGTAGAAGTTAACAAATTTATTTAGATCATTTCACGAATGACCTACGTAGTCTTGATGGTTATCGAATCATTTATTTCGGATTACGAATCTGATCCCACCATATTGCTTGTTTTATCTCTTCTTTTCATTTTAATTTTTTTTATTTGCATTAAGTCACTCAAAATCAGGATTATATATTCACTTGGAATATTATCTGAAATACAGTCATTTAGGAAAAGCTTCGCATTCTATTGTATAAAAATCAGCTTTACTTTAATATCTCTTTCATTGTTGCAGATGTTCCATGTGAAGAACGAAAATCGCAATCATCTTACGATATTTGTATAGTCATATAACAAACATACAATGCAGCTGGTAGGTATCTGGACCTAATGAAAGATCTCCATTCTGCTCATCTGCACGCGAATTCTTAGTCTCTCCCCGCTGCACCAATTCCTTGAGGCGTACAAGCTCTTAAACAAAACGTTAATGAACCTGAGATAGCTCTTGAACAAATTGACGCTTTTCTGTGATTGCGATAAGTTGAGTCATCATCAGAGGTTGCAGTAATGAATTAGACGATCTTACCGTATACCAATGAAATTTGATATACTTTTACAATTCACACCGACT
Source organism: Octopus sinensis (assembly GCF_006345805.1). Taxonomy (NCBI): domain Eukaryota; kingdom Metazoa; phylum Mollusca; class Cephalopoda; order Octopoda; family Octopodidae; genus Octopus; species Octopus sinensis. The sequence continues at coordinate 116,864,426 of NC_042998.1, forward strand.
AAAACAGTTAAAATAGGGTATAGACAATGTTGCTAACGTAGAAAGCGTTATGATCTTTTGAAGTCATGAGCCATTGAAATAGAAGAGTCGTTGAAGAACGGAATGGATTGCGTTGCGGTGCGGCCACTGTTTTGTTTTATATCTATCAATCTATAAAATACCTGTCAAGTATTATGGTAGACTACTTGACGATTCAAATAATATAAGCAAAATAGACACTTTAGAAATAAACATACCAAAAACATTGGCAACATCCTATAGAATAGTTAATCAAATAAGTGATAATGATTTATTCTTGTCGCGTCAGAATACCACCTTGTTACTGTAAACAGTAGCGTTTTTCTTTTTTCTGTGACTAATGAAGTCGTTTTAAAACGAAATGACCTCTAGTTAATCTTATTCGTTACCCAGAACTATGAAACAAATATAAAGTTGTAAAATTCCAAATAAATTTACCTAGAACCATTGAGTGAATGTACATATATACGTATAAACTAACAATGTTTTTTGCGACCATACATACACACAAATATGCGTAAGTATACATCCAAATATGTATGCATGCATGCATGCAGGTATGTATGTATGTCTGTATTTATGTATGTATGTATGTATGTATGTATGTATGTATGTAATGTATGCATGCATATATGTTATGTATGTATGTACGTATGTATAGGAAAGCTGATACACTGTAATAGAAGAAAAGAATGAGCTTCAATAATTTTATCATCGTTTTTTTCAAAACGATTCCTAAACTAATTTATACACGCAGACACGCATTTATACACGTATTTACACGCACGCGCAAGTACTAACACACATACACGCCCAGACTAACACAGGTACACGGGTACACAAATACAGACGTACACGCTTTTATATTGCTAGATTATCATTAATTGAAATTAGCGACTTTATGTAACCTAACATTCAATATCAGAAAATAGCATAAAAAATAATAAAGCGATGTAATCATGTATTTAGCTTAATTTTTTTTCTTTTCTTCGTTATAGGGAGGTAAATTAGAATAGAAAATTAATTATTCTTACCGTGGTTGAACGTTGTAAAGAAATACACTGACCTGAATAATAATGAAAAAAGATAAAATCAATTAAGACAACAAAATTAAATATTTCAAAGGGGTATGTTTATATAATTGAGATATAAGATTAAAAATACAAAGAGAAAAAAATTAGGAAAGAGAAAAACAGAAAGTTTATGCAGTTCTCCCGATGGAAGACAAATTAAACACATGGTACCTAATGAATAATAATAATAATAATAATAATAATAAAATTTTAATAATAATAATAATAATAATAATAATAATAATAATAATAATAATAATAATAGCCACTTGCTATTCATGGACGACTTGAAGCTGTTCACACAATCTGAGGCAGAACTGGATAGATTAGTCCAGTCTGTACAGATTTCCTCCAATGATATAACGATAAGGACTCACAAAATGTGCTACGGTGGTGATGAGAGATATGAGACAGAAAGTATATGTTTTCCAAGTGGTGAAAGGATGAAGGAAATCCAACCTCAATCCAGCCATAAATACCTGGGAATACTTGAGGCAGATGAAATCAAGCACAACAACATCAAGGAGTGACAAAAAGAGAGTAACTGCGGCGAGTGAGAAAAATACTGGCTCCAAAGCCAAATGCCAGAAACATAATTTCGGCAATAAACTCGCACGCAGTCGCAGTAGTTCGGCATGGCCCTGAAATCCTGAAGTAGACAGGAAGTCAAGAAAGCTCCTAACATCATACACGTGCAGACACTAATCCCCTTTACATGAAGAGAATAAAAGGAGGAAGGAGACTGATAAGTGTGGACGACTGCGTGCGTATCGACCTCGATGGCTTAATGAGATACTAAGCCCAAAGTAAGGAAGCCTTAACAGTGACAGTTAGATACGAGTGAGTTCTGAGAGTAGAAAAAAGGGAATACAAAGGAAGGAGTACAAAAAGGACATGAAGAATTACGCAAGAATGGACTACATAATCAATTAGTCACAACAGAAGATGCTGAAAAATAGGTACGATTGACCGGTGAAAGGAACAGTATAAAATAGAGATCGAGAGCACAATACTGGCAGCGTGATACCAATTACTTGACACGAACTGGAGGGTCAACCTTACCAATGAGTATGTGTCTCAGCTATGCCGCATCTGCAATACAATGGATGAAACCATTGCCTATATCACGAACGAATGCCCTAGAGTTGCCCCAAACCAATACAATTTGTTGCGACTCGATCAGGTGGCAAAAGTGGCACATTGAAAACTATGCGAAAAGTGAGGGCTGGAGAGAGGCAAGACGCGGTATAAGCACAAACTGAAAAGACTGAGGGAGTCGGAGACTAGCAAAATCATCTGGGATTTCCCAAACCAAACAGATCAGGTGATACAGCATAACAGACCAGACCTAATGGTGGAGGACAAGGTGCACCACATACGCTATATAGTTGATGTTGCATGCCACTTTGACCTACGAATAGACAAGTAGGAAGGTAAAAAAATAAATACAACATTCTTCAGTACGAAGTAGTCAGGCTATGGAAAATGGAGAAGATTAAGATAGTGCCAATTATTGTTGGGTCCTTAGGAACAGTATCAGAAGACATCAAGAGAAGGAAATTGGAATAGAATGCCCAGTAGAACTGTTTCAAAAGTGTTTGCCTATTTGACAAGGTCACGATAATCAGGAAAGTATTGATAGTTGTAAAAAACGGATCGCATGGTATCGTAGGCTGCAGGTACCAAGCCTGCAAAACATGCAAGACTCCAGGAGCTCCAAACAAAACCCGTGTAATAATAATAATAATAATAATAATAATAATAATAATAATAATAATAATAATAATAATAATCGGGGAAAAATAATAATAATAATAATATGGGAAAAAATGCTTTGTAATTGATGTATCAATACCGGCAGATGACAACGTGTCTCTAAAAGAAATGGAGAAACTCTCAAAATACAAAGACCTGGAAATAGAGGTAACCAGAATGTGGAATCTGAAAACAGAAACAATTCCTATCATAGTAGGTGCATTAGGCATGATAAAAAAATATTCAGACAAATACATAACAAAAACACCAGGACTTACAAACACATATATCATACAGAATATTGCACTACTGGGCACTGCACACATCCTACGCAGAACACTTTCCATACAATAACCATCAGAGCATCACAACAAATCACAACACATACCCAAGGCACACAGACTGCGCTCGGTAGTGAAGTGAAAGCACGCTATAAAAATAAAACTACTGAATGATAATAATAATAATACTAAAGGTGATGATGATGATTATGATGATGATGTTGACGACAACGACGACGATGATGATGGTGATGATGATGATATGCGTGTGTATGTATATGCAGCCGCGATGGCATTTTGAGATAGGTTACGGAATGAAGAAGATAGTCATTCTATGTTTTCGTTGAAACGAAGGAAGTCTGTCTAGTTCTATATGGGTGTATATTTGTCGTAGAGTTAAATTCTATAAAGGCTGAATAAGAATGAATTGGGAACTCTTTAACAGTTTAACCCATCGATTTTATTTGGAACTCAACATTTATTCAAATTATTGTAGACTGTCAATAATGAATAGATATATAAAACATCGATATATGTTTAAACAAGTGTGTATAGCAAAAATAAGGTATGTTACTGAATGGTATATATATATATATATATATATTATATATATATATATATATATATATATATATATATAATATATATATATATATATATATATAATTATTACATTAAATCGCTCATAATAAGACACGCACCACACTACTTCAATGGCATCAAAATGCAATTTTATTAACAGCCTAATACAAATTTGACAAAAGAGCCTGAATTTAGGATTTATTGCAGACACTTTCATAGTAAATTATGCAATTCCCAAATATTTGTTTTTCGTTATAATAGATTTAACATACACCAAAACATGGCGTTCTGAATAAATACAAGACAAGCATTCATTTATAAATGAGCACTAAAACTTCACTATTACATGCAACACCCGCTGATTTCGTGTGTATTATAGATACGGGACTGATGGCAGGAAACTAAAGCTTATTTTAAAACCTGAATAGAAGAAATAAGGCATGTGATCCGTGCCTGAAATCGGACATGAAATATGCTTGAAATTTTTAAGAAATCGCTTTATACTTTGACTAATCATATTTTTTTTGAAATTTCCAAACTGCTTCCCAGCTATCAACTATAAAAAATTAGACAACGAGAGTTATACATCAAACTACGAATGGCTTTAATATATAAATGCCGTGTATGTATTTCAAAGATATATGTAAGAGTATAAAATTGTGTAAATTGCAAAGATTTCTCATTCCCATTTAGTTTTTTCAGATTTGTTATTGATTCGAAAAATATCAGAATGCCTAAAAACTGAAGTATCACGTGAAAATTGCAGGATTTTATTTACCTATTTTATGTTGTTTTATCGTGTGGGATTAAGTTGTGTTTCATGTTTTTGCCGTATACCTAGACATTTCAATTAATATTAAAATAATACGGTTGGAGAGTGGACTACCTCTTCGGTATTCATAACAATGTCATGCAAGTATAACTGTAAGTATAACTTGAAACTGCCTCAACAATGTAGTTTTTCATGCTGTCTCAAATGCATTTAATTTTGTACAATACCATATGCGAGTTAATAACATCGCAGTTCGAAGATTACCAGCGGTATAAATTCATTTGCTATGTAAATCGCTCCGTTACGTGTAACGTTAATGACACCATGTATGTGAGAAGAAAAGTTTCCACATAACAACAAACTTTTGACAAAATTACCAGACAGCGAACTTAAAATGTTTAATTTTATTACATCTACACATAGGAGAATATTATATAATTATTTCAATAAGTTTTTGCTGCATTACTGAATTTTGTGTTGCTAGATGGAAGGGGGCCATATTAAAAAATTTGTTGGCCATTCATTAATTGGAGCTTGTTTTTGATGTGATAAGCGTAGCTGATTTCAATTGTGCTCACTACACACATGTTGATTTCATTTGTTTTCACTATATGCCTGTTAAAATAAAAAAGAAAAAACGTGCGAGAAAGTTTCTGCATATCATATCAAAAGTGAGTCTAACAATATAACAAAGTTCAGCATGTACATTTTCTTACTTATTAGCACGATAGAAAATTGCGAATTAGATATATAAGGGGCATACACGAAAATAAATAAAACTCAAGAGTACATGAATATAATTTTTATATATTCATATAATCTATCACATTTAACCAAAACGCGGCTTCTATAATCATATCAAAAGTGAGTCTAACAATATAACAAAGTTCAGCATGTACATTTTCTTACTTATTAGATTTTAAAATATCACTTACTCTTCATTATTTTATGTGTGTATGTGTATGTATGTATACATACATGCATACACACACACACACACACATATATATATATATATATGTACATGTACATGTACATGTAAGCAAGTATGTGTATCTTTTGCTCGTATTAAAGTTCTTTTCTATTATGTTTATGTGACAACTTATCTGATATTATAATCATTTTTTTGGTTTTTAGGTTATAGAAACATTGATGCTTCTCTACCAATATTTCTTTATTTGTACCATGGCAACAGTATAATTGCAAACCTCAGATAATGAGCGCGCAATCCAATTATTTTACTTGTTTCTAGCAGAAGATTGTCTGTAGTAAGATGAACTATATCATTTAGTTGTTAATGTTATTTGGTTTTTAAAACTTGACTTAGAAATACATAAAATATTACTTATGTATATCGAGAAAAAAATTTCAAAAACACATCCAAAATAAAACGATTTTAGTTTTTATTTTTTCAAACATGAGTAGAATCAAAGAATATATTGTAGGTAAAGGTATATAAAGAAATATATATTTAGATATTTATTTTCGTTCAATATGTAAAAAAAAAATAAATCACGAAAGAATAACAGGCAAGAGCGTTCCAAAATACATGATTACCTATCTATCTATCTATCTATCTATCTATCTATCTATCTATCTATCTATCTATCTATCTATCTATCTATCTATCTATCTATCTATCTGTTTGTCTGTCTGTCTATCTGTCTTTCTGTCTGTCTGCCCGTCAGTCTGTCAGTCTGCTGTTGTCATGTCGATACATACATGCACATGCACTCACACGGAAACGCACGCACACACACACACACACACACACACACACACACACACACAAACACGCACATACACACACACAAACACAAACACGCATTCCATTTAAACACACTCCCGACAGTTTATCGGCAGTCAGGTAAAGATCGCATTTGCAATATTTTGGACAACATCGAATCTCCCCCAGTTCTGCGCAATATTAATTATAAGGACCGATATTTAGATTCATTTGGCCCATAATATAGCATAATTTACAGTTCTATTTTTCCAATCCTAATCATCAGGCCGAAGCTAATATAGCAATTCCAAGTATACAATAGCAATTATGTTCTAAACTGAACGCAAATATAATACTTTATTTATAAAAGAAAATGAAGTCACATGTACTCTTGTTTCAAATTTTGGCACAAGGCCAGCATTTATTGGGGGTGGGGTTAAGTCGATTACATAGACCCCACTGCACAAATAGTACTCATTTCATCGAATGTGACAGGAAATACTGCTAAGTTTATTTCCCGGCGTATTAAAGATTCTGTCATCTCGCTATCCTAATCTTTGCTCTACACAAATTAGGCTATGAGGTGCAAGAATTATTAGCACGCCGGGCTAAGTGCTTGGCGGCATGTTGCCCGTCTTCACATTCTGAGTTCCAATTCCACCCAAGTCAAGTTTGCCCTTAATCCCTTGAAGATCGATAAGTACCAGCTATGCATTGGGTTGATGTAATCGACTTATTCCTTTCCTCATTCGTGCTGACCTTGCACCAACTTTTGAAATTAATATTTTTCAGCTATCTATTATCACCTCGCAACCTATTTGGATACCGCAAATAACATACAGACTCCTTAAAGAGTATCACATAGACGCATCTATGTATTCATGTGTGTGCCTGAGTGTGGGGAATCGCATACATTACTTGAGATATATGAAAGTATTGCAAAAGTGTCATGCAAAGAACAGTTATTTGCTCAAAAAATAGTAAATACGGAAAAGAGAAAACAAGATAACGAGGCATCTAGTGGGTGTTAAATAGAAAGATTAGAAGTGTGAAGAATAAATATTTGCTTATTTTTCATCCGTGTTTTGTCTTTTAGACCAGCTGTGTATTTTCATATAAGAATGTTTTCAGAAATTTATGGAAAGCATAATATTTAGTATATATTTGTCAGGGGTAACGCTGTATTTGCATATAGTTTCTCGAAGACTAATATAATATATCTTGCTTTCTTTGGGTTTGTGAGCTTAAACGCATATTCAGCACACGAGGAATGTGGTTGTTTATATTTGCACGACGATTATTACGAAGTGCTTCGCTAATTGTGAGTGATAAATCTATACATTTCCAACCAATCTGAAACAAACAGTTTTCATCCTAGAAAAATGATCTCTTCCTTCTGTACATCAATGACGTACATCGCATCCAACAGCAGTCACATTTGCTCACATAATACACCCATTAAATATTTCCCCAAAATTGTTTCAACTATATATTATCACCTCGCAACATATTTCGATCCCGCAAATAACATACAGGCTCCTTAAAGAGTGAGCAGTGAGTATATGCCAATGCTGTCTGTATACACACGCATATGTATATATGTGCTTGTATATATATATATATATATATATATATATATATATATATATATATATATATTATATATATATATATGTGTGTGTGTGTGTGTGTGTGTGTGTGTGGTGCGTGTGTGAATAAATGAAAGAATGGAGTCGAACGAAGATTTTAACAAAATTCCTTTACTCTCAACACATGTTTCGAACACTGCATACTCTTAATTCCGAAGGAATAAAGGGTGTATTATAACGTCTTCGCATCAGGAAAAACAAGGAACACAGCCTCAAGATGAACAAAAACTTTTTGATGATTGCCTACATGGTGTATTTGCTACCCAGGTATCGTTTAACCGAATTATCCATACTAGGATAATTCATTCACCTACTTAAATATATATATATATATATATACATTCATACATATATATATACACACACATGTATACATATGTCTATATATATGTATGTATGTACATATATGTATATATAGGTCTGTACGCATGTATATATATATATATATATATATATATATATATGTAGAATGGGGGTTTAGTTCACAGGTGACCTAAACGATTAGGTTCTCTAGGTATGTGCTGTAACGGATTACCAGGGCTCCAAGTTTATACCCGAGAAAGTAGTTATAGACCCAATGGGTTTATAATCCGATATAGCGGATGTATAATTATTAAAGAGGAAAACAAACGTTAAGCCAGAGCGAACTTCTCAAGTTATATGCATTATTATTATTATTGGAAAAATTCCAATTCTTACTGCTCTTTCTGGGACATCCTAGAGTATGGGATATTCTGTCATCGAAGATGAATAAGGAAAATGAGAAAGGTGTAGATTAATCAAATGACGACATAGAGGACAGGAGTAAAAGAATAAGGAGATGAAGGGAGACAAGAAAAAAGAAACATAAACCTCATATTTTCTACTTTTTACTTCTTTCTTCTCTCTTTACACCTGCCCCCCCCCCCATGTTGTCATTTCATTGATCTATACCTTTCTCAGTTTTCCTATTTTTCTCTCATGACGGAATATCCCATACTCTGGGTTATCCCAGAAAAAGCAGTAAGACTTCCAATTTTTTTCCAATAATAATAATGTATATGACTTGAGATGCTTGTCTTGCTTTTACGTTTGTTGTCCTCTTCAACAATTATACATACATACATACACACATACATATATATATACATATACGCAGATATAAATAAATATATAAATATATATATATATATATATATATATATATAGATCAATAAATGGTGGGATGAATAAGGAAAATGAGAAAGGTGTAGATTAATCAAATGACGACATAGAGGACATACATTTCCACCCACAACCCCAAAAATATCGAAGCATACACCACAATCATACAAAACCTCAGTCTACTGTGAACAGACCCAAAAATGAAAAACATTATAAATACACACAAAATCCTCAAATGGAAAAGGCAACACAAATCTTTAAAAAAACTCTTGACAAATGCCAAACTTCACACACCACATCCACCCCCAACAGTAAAAAAATGTGCACGCTCAAACTGTGGTACCTGCCCCTTTCTACTTGAAGGCTCTGAATTTACCTTCAAACAAGGTACGAGGTTTAAAATCAAGACTAACTTCTCCTGTTCCTCCGAGAACCTTATCTACGTTCTCACATGCGCTGGTTGCCAACATAATTATGTTGGACAAACGAGTCTCCCGTTACGTAAACGAGTAACGGTGCATAAAGAACAAATAAATCTCCCGGAATACCGACAAATTCCACTTAGACTCATGTGCTAAAGACTTAAACCCCAAATTCTATATATTCCCCTTCTACCAATGTAAAGACGGGATCACCACACAGGAGAGAATTAACAAGGATAATCTCTTTATTGAAAAATTCCAAACACAACTTAATATGCAAACTCCTCGTTGATCAAACATCCTTTCTCTACCTCACTTTTCATGGATGGACTAACACAAATATATAAAGATACCATGCATTCATCACTTCAAGCTAAAACTTATATTCTTTAAATATCATTTTTACTATTGTTGTTATTACTATCATTTTTATTATAAATGATATGACAATTTGAAATGCAATTGTCTATGCAGATTTATATTATTAGAAAATAATGTAAATAAAGTGTCAAAATCTGAAAGTTAAGTTAACAAGCAATTATATAAAAAAGATAATGCAAATGAAGCTAAAATGATAGTTTTATAATTTGGGTTTTATTGAAGAACTCAAAAGAGTTGTCTCCCCTTACTCACAACACAGGAGCTGAAGAACCAGGACCACAATTACTACTACTTCCTGTCCTGCAAACATGCTGAATTTAACAACACAACACAACACATGCTCTTAATCTCTTTGGATCTTAACACCTCAAGGTAATTTTTTCGTAAACAACCATAAAACGCAAGATACACAACGAACTCACAATGTATCGGAGAACTTATTTTTTAATTTTTGTACATTTTTATCATTATTCTTTTACAAAAAACAATGCAATTTTCTTTTTTTCCCCTTTCTAATTTTTAAAAAAACTTCTTAAAACATAAATATTCTTGACAAGTTATACAATGACGAAAACCTGTTGAATAAATATGCATTTATATATTTTATTATTTTCTCATTTTATTAAAATTTTCTTTCATTTGAGCATTCTGCATTTTTAAAAAAAAATTTTCCTTACTATATATATATTATATATATATATAATATATATATATATATATATATATATTATATATATATATATATATATATATATATATATATATATATATATATATATATATATATATATATATATATATATATATATATATATATAACGGGAAGGTTTACGAAAATAAACAAAAGACGAAGGCATGTTTACGAAAATAAACTAAAGACGAAGGCAGGTGGAGTACAAACAAACAATTGTATTAGTATGGCGCTCAGGAATAGAAATAAAAATTTTCTTTTACGTTTCGAGCCTACGCTCTTCAACAGAAAGATACACAGAAAAGAAACAAGGAGAGAAAAAAATGCGTGCAGGAGCTAACGACTCAACATGGCGTTCTGATTTCAGCCGGAAATCAGAGTTCAGAAGTTAGACGCTAAAGGGATAGTAAGGGAGATAACAGGGTCAAGTGACCTCGCCCCAACATAAGGGTGCGTGTGTGTATAAGAGAGTAGGTATGTGCGTATGAAAGGTCTGGACGTGTGTATGTAGTATGATGTGATGTGTAATGTCGTATGGTGTAGTGTAGTATGGTGTAGTGTAGTGTAGTGTAATGTCGTATGCTGTAGTGTAGTGTGGTGTAATGTTGTGGGGAGGTGGGGGCGAGAGTGGGGAAAGCCCATGTGGGGTGTGGGTTCGGCTGGGAGTTGGGAGTCGAGTGGGGGTTGTGGTGAGAGTGAAAGGGGGAGAGAAGTGAGGGGAGGGGAGGATGGGAGAGAGGGGAGGGGGAGGATGGGAGAGAGGAGATGAGGGGGAGGTGGGAGTGGGAGGGGAGAGAGGAGATGAGGGGGGATATTAGGGGGAGAGAGGAGAAGGAAGGAGACGGGGAGGGGGAGGGGAGAGGAGGAGGAAGGAAGAATGGTGCGTTGGAGAGGTAGGGTCGTAAGGTGGTAAGTGAGGGGGAAAGGGAGGCGGGAGACTACAGGGCGGGTTGGGGGGAGAGCAGATGCAGGGTCTACGGAACGTGTTCTGGAAAGGGCGGTGTGGATAGTGGTGAGGGGGTATCCACGTAGGATGAAGTGGCGAGCCATGATTTTAGACTGAGTCTCAAAGTCATGGTCGACACTACAGAGCCTACGTAGACGGAGGAATTGGGAATAGGGGATGGAAAGCTTGGTGTGTTTGGGGTGGGAGGATGAGAAGTTTAGGTATGTGTGTGAGTCTGTGTGTTTGTAGTGAATGGAGGTAGTAAGAGTGAGGTGAGAAAGTTGGTTTGTGAAAGCACGTGGTTAGATATATAAAAAGTAGAAAACAGTGAAAAAACTACAGAAGGCTTGTTTTATAAGGTTAAAGAATATATTTAACTAGTTATGCTAGAAGAATGTTATAAAATTTTGTGTGTAGTAACATAGTTTTGGGAGAAAAACCGGTTTCGTGTAAACTTTTCAATTTCTCAAAGTTCTTTACCTACATCGTGCCATGTCTTCGTTATGAAGTGCAAAGAAGAGTTCCAGGCAGGGGCAGATAATAAGGGATTTCTTCCGATATAAGGGATTATATATATATAATCACTCATTCTGCTATAATGAATCCATAAAACATCCTTAGGTATAGTTTTCACTTTGAAGATATTATGCTCCGGTGATATAACTTTAATATATATTTAATATTTATTGAGCATTAATTGAAACAGATGTAAGGGATAATGATTAATTTGTTGTTAATAATAAATCATTAATAACTTCCCAATCTCCATTTTCTTTCTTTATTTATATATATATATATATATATATATATATATATATATATATTGATATAAATCAATTATATATATATTGATATAAATCAATTAAAACCTGTGGCCTAGCATAACTTAAAGAAATGTTTGCAGATGTTTGCGTGTTCATATACATAAATATTAACAAGTGAAACTAATTAGTACATATGCTATCGTTTTTAATTTCGTTCATTTTCATTTGTCTTGCTTATTTTTAAATTTTTTTGATGAGTTCTTTCATGGGAACAAATTCTTCGTGGAAAATGGCGATTTGACGTCTATATCTAGCGTATAGGCTGTCCAATTTTAGTCGTCAGTCCTCTAAATTTTGTATGTACAAAATTTTTAATCTTCGAATTTCTTTAAAATATGCTAGGCCACTGGTTTTAATTGATTACTAACAATTTCAACCCTAATTTAATTTTAAATAATAAAATGTTCTCTACCGGTATATTGACTGCTGTAGTTTATTAACTGCAGAATAATTCCGATCTCTGCGCGCCAAAGTGAAGGCATCTGAAAGATACACGTAAATATAATTTGTAGAACTTTATGCATGATGGATTTCGATTGAGCGTTCTGTATCTAGTTCTGGAAAGTGCGTTTTATAAACGACAGACTATGCTGATGATCTTGCAGATGCTCACGTGTCCATATACGTAAATATTAACAAGTGAAACTAGTTAGTACATAGGTAATGGTTTTTTTATTTCGTATATTTTCATTTGTCTTGCTTACTTTTTACACTTTGTTTTTTGCTGTGTTTTATCTTGAGAACAAATTCTTCATGGAAAATGGCGATTTGACGTCTATATCTACCACTTCTAGTGGTCAGTCCTCTAAATTTTGTATATATATATATATATATATATATATAATATATATATATATTATATATATTGATATAAATCAATTAAAACCTGTGGCCTAGCATAACTTAAAGAAATGTTTGCAGATGTTTGCGTGTTCATATACATAAATATTAACAAGTGAAACTAATTAGTACATATGCTATCGTTTTTAATTTCGTTCATTTTCATTTGTCTTGCTTATTTTTTAAACTTTTTTTGATGAGTTCTTTCATGGGAACAAATTCTTCGTGGAAAATGGCGATTTGACGTCTATATCTAGCGTATAGGCTGTCCAATTTTAGTCGTCAGTCCTCTAAATTTTGTATGTACAAAATTTTTAATCTTCGAATTTCTTTAAAATATGCTAGGCCACTGGTTTTAATTGATTACTAACAATTTCAACCCTAATTTAATTTTAAATAATAAAATGTTCTCTACCCGGTATATTGACTGCTGTAGTTTATTAACTGCAGAATAATTCCGATCTCTGCGCGCCAAAGTGAAGGCATCTGAAAGATACACGTAAATATAATTTGTAGAACTTTATGCATGATGGA
>NC_042998.1:116880562-116890562 GCF_006345805.1 Octopus sinensis
ATATATAAATATGTATAAGTATTTATATATATATATATATATATATATATATATATATATATATATATATATATATTATATATATATATATATATGTACATATATATGTATATATATATATATGAAAATACGCATATACATATATATATGTGTATGTATAAATATATGTATGTATCTATTCACGTATATATATATATGTATATATTCATTCATATAACCACACATTCAATGGAAGTGGCAAAAGTCTTTTGAAAGTACCGCAGTGTATTGTTAGCACTTATGGAACCCTGAAGTTTCACCATCGGCCGTATTTCTAATCAATACAATGGAATGATGGAACGAACTAGCTGAAAAATTATTTAAACATCTACAGTATGAACCACAGCATGAGTTGGATGAACAATAGATAGTCAGACAATTTGCATACTGCATATTACGTCTTCCATTCCAATTCAACTCTATTTAAATTTTACTCTTAATGAAACAACACGCATTTCTAATTAGTATTTGTATCGGTTTCAGAATGAACTTGAAATCGGAGAATGACATTAAGTGAACAAAGAATGTAAAGCGACCTAATTAAAAATAGATGGTCATTTATTTAAGCGAAATGCGCTCTGGTTTTAGTCTGATAAAGCAAATATTGTTTCCTGTTTGACTGAGAGTAAGTGCGATATTAAATATTGAGGAAATTTGGTTTTGCATTATCCTCACAAATGTTGCGTAACCTATGAATTTCTTTCGAATAGAAATTCCTCAGTCTGAAGAGTACTGGTTTAAAAGAATGATCACCGGATCCTGCCACTGTAACTACGTGCACATTAAAAACATTTCGTCATACACAATGAACATTTCCTTCATACAAAATTAATAGCTTGGTAATGGCTTCTAAACGGTCACTTTCTAAAACATATCACTTCAACTATTAATTCGGTGGAAAATCAAGTAATAAATACTTATATATATATATATATATATATATATATATATATACATACATATCTTCATATGTACATGTACACATGCGTACATACATACATACATACATATATGCATAATTATATACATACATATATATGATGAATGGTGAAAAAGAGAAACAAATCAAGAATTTTATTTTCCAATTTTACCACTTTTCTTGAAAACAGAATATTGGGATTTCCTTTTCGGGTGGTTGTTATTTCTGTAGATCCATTCTACATATCTTCATTGATGGATTTCATTAATTTGTAACGTATAGTCAATTCTTCTTAAACTCATCGTGTTAGTGCTGATATCTATGTTTTAGCTATCTTCTGAGGAGGAATAATTATTTCCTCGTCCAGTTTCTATATCCAATAAAGTCAGCATTTCTAGTAGAGGGTCTAAAACTTATGCGATGTCAAATATGTGACCTCAAAATGTGTTCTTCCTGGAAAATTAAAGAGTCCATTGCCATTGTTTTGGTCTACCCGTGTACGTAACTTATACAGTCAGGTATTTTGCATTTTGTTATCACACAGGCGAAAAACACCTGGGCATTCAGATAAGTTAATTACAAAAATCAATATTCTCGAATCTGTCTTGAAATATATTGATATAGAACTGTTCACAGTAATTTGCTGAGTGAGTTTAGAGCATCTATTTACAGTGATCAGCTTTAGAAATTTTATTATCTAGCCATTGCTAGAATAATGGATCAGGTGTAGTAATTTATCGCAAGAAGGAATTTTTTCTCGTGGTTGTGAAAATATATGTAATATTATGGCTTCGACAAAAAAAAAAGGGATACGTCGGAGTTTGTTTGATTGTCATATTGTAGTTAGATAGTTATTTTCACGGACAAATAACTATGCTGAAATATAGTCAATTAAGCCATAATATCCACATCTTATTTTCTTATTAATCTATACCAGAATGTGTTATCAAGCACGCCCTCTTTTAAGCAATGTAAAATCCAATTCAAGAGAGAATTTACTGAATTTTTAAGAAGTCAAGCAAACAGTCTTGGCCTCTTTCGATGCATAACTTAGTACAGGACAATAACAATTTTATTTGAGAAATATATGGTTATTCGATATTAAACTAAAATAGATATCTACAACTCAAATAGCATTCTGTGCATTTGACATACATGCCATTATATTCTTAATGTAACAAGTAAATCTATAGTAATTCATCTTATCCATCCGATCGAAGTTACTATCAAGTAATTGTG
This sequence comes from Octopus sinensis, assembly GCF_006345805.1. Classification (NCBI taxonomy): domain Eukaryota; kingdom Metazoa; phylum Mollusca; class Cephalopoda; order Octopoda; family Octopodidae; genus Octopus; species Octopus sinensis. The sequence goes on from NC_042998.1 coordinate 116,882,760, forward strand.
TGGACTAGTAATCATTTATTCTCTTAGGATATATTTGTATAATTGAAAACCTACAATACAGGTAATAATTAAATCCCAAGCGTGTGGAGAATTAGAAAGTCCAGGCATTTTCTATTTTGACGGTCTGAATATTTTAAACTATCTCAAAGATAGTTTGAAGAAGATGAAACATATACTAATTATATTGGCAATTTAAAACTGGATTAATTATTTCGTAATTTATAAATTAGAAGCCAGACGACGCTAATCTAATTGGTGGAATTATGGCGTTTTGTGTATGCTATTGTTTTGCAAATGAGTTATAAGAAAAGCGACGATTACATAGTAAATAATATTCTGAATAGTATCTAAAATTAAGTGGTCTTTGATTGATTATATTTTTTGTCATGAGGCAAAAATCAATGATTAAAAATCTCTGTAGAATCGAATTGCTTAAGACTATCGATCAATGAATGAAATTTTAAACTTAAAAGGCAAATTTAATGGTATCAATTGTTAAGGTCACTTAATTGTACACCGTGGAAGCTATAAATACGGTGAAAGGGATGTGATGGGGGATCGTTAGAAGAAGGAAATAACAGAACAAGGAATCACACGGAAAACCTAGTGAGAGTGAGAGCGAGATTGAGAGAGAGAGAGAGTGACAGGAGATAGAAAACAAAAGGTATTGATACAAAACTTAGGCATGGTTAACTGGTTGATGTAATTGAACGACTCTTGAAAAGAAAATTAGCTAATACCTTTAATACAACAGACAAATTCGCTTGATTTATGAATGAAAGGACTAGGTTATTCCATAAATTAATGATTATCACATATAATACTGTCACTACAAATTTAATCCTTCCTTTTAGCACTTTATTTGATAATCTATTATTGATTTCCTCATCCAATTATAAAATTATCTCTATTTCATTGATAACATCTTGCATGGGTTAATTAAACAATTTATTAAATACAATTCTGTATATATATAATATATATATAATATATATATATATATATATATATATATATATATATATATAATATATATATATATATATAATATATATATATATATATTATATATATATATATGCATATATACATTTATATATACATATAGGGCATAGAATACATACACAAACATATATATCGCGCACAAGTAAATAATCTTCTCATAACTAATTAGCTAAACTGTAATCAATATTACAAAAACAAGCCAAGATTTTTGGGGAGAACTTTAAGAAGCATAAAACGTTTACATAGGGACGTTTATTACTTTGTATTCATAATTGGAAAGATCGATCTATTCAGTTAAATTTCACATTTTGAGGCTTAATTAAGAAGGGTGGCGTCCATTAGCTTTTCAGGCTCTTTAACTGGGGCATTGTATTGATTAGATTCAGCGTGAAGATCCGTTTTTCAATGACTGTAGGAAAACATGCGCGATAAGACAAGCTGAGAAGTTTTATATTATGTGCATAGAAAACTGTGGACATGATTAGGCTGTGCTCCCGATTGTGATATTGTATATTTCACGCGAAGATTAGAGACGAGTCGATTATTCGACTTCATTGTAAGTGGTGCGTTTCTATAATGTTTATATGTCATTGTAGGCAATGCAAACGCAGAGTTGCTGTGGATCAGAACACATAGTTCGTTGATTGTTACGAATATTAGAAGGCTAGGCAAAATGATTAGTGGCATTCCGTACATCTGTACGTTCTGAGTTAAATCCACGCAGAGGAAAACATTGTCTTTCATCATTTCGGTGTCGTTAAAACATATATCAGTGTATAGTGAAAGTGCTGCGGTGAAATCCTGACACCATTGTGGGATAGCAAGTCAACTGTCCTAAACCGCATAAAGGCGCATAAGCAGAAGGGCTGCAAGCGTAAGTGCAGAGGTACCAAGGATCAATTCCTGATAGATAAGACTGTACTCAGAGACTGCAAGAGGAGGAAAAGTAACTTACACATGTCATGGATCGACTATCGTAAGGCGTAGGATATGATCCCACATTCTTGGGTTATGGAGTGTATGAACCTGTTTGGGATTGCATCGAATGTTGAGCGATTGCTTGGAAAAAGTTTGGCGAATTGGGGGACGGAACTGACAGCATACAGATGTTTAGGGACAGTAGAAATTAGGAGGGGCGTCTTCCAAGGGGACTGTCTGTCCCCACTGATCTTTGTAATGTGCTTGATACCACTAACACTGATTGCGAGGAAAGCAAAAGCTGGGTATGTATTCAAAAGCCGCCAACAAAAAGGCAACCATTTGTTATTCATGGATGACCACAAATTTTACGATAAAAAACAAGTCAGTTTTTTCATTGATGCGGTGTATAATTTCAGTGCTGATATCAGAATGAAGTTCGAACTGAGAAAGCGTGGTGTGTTAGATTTGAAGAGAGGCATAATCAAATGTATGGACAGACTAACGATACCGTCTGGGGAGTTTATGAAGCAGATAGAAGAGATTGGATATAAGTACTTGGGGATTTTTGAAATGAATAAATTCATGTAGAAAGAAATGACAGAAAAATTGAAGGTGGAGTACTTGCGCAGACTGAGACTGATACTTAAGTCGAAATTAAACGGACGGAATATGATCGAAGCTATCAACACCTGGGCGGTTTCACTACTTAGATATGGAGCAGGGGTAATCGCAAAAACAGTAGGTGAACTAAAAAGCTTAGACAGCAAGACAAGGAAGTTGCTAACTAGATATGGGTCACTCCACCCAAAAAGTGACCCATAAATACTGTATGTACCTAAAAAGAGAGGGGGAAGAGGACTTATTGGATGTGAACACAGCATTAGAGCAGAAGAAAACAACAAAGCATGGTATGTAAAAATGCCACAGAACCGCTAAAAAGGATTTAAACCAGAAACCGAGGCTGTAATCTGTGCTGCTCAAGGGCAAGCACTAAGAACAAACTACATAAAAAACAGAATAGACAGCACATCAGAAAGTGATAAGTGCAGAATCTGTGGACAAAACGGTGAAACCGTATGGCATATTACCAGCCTAGAAGGAATATAAGAGAAGCCACGACAATATAGCCAGGGTTGGACACTTTGCACCAAGTATGAATTTGACAGAGCACAAACCTGAAGGTAGTGTTGAAAACAGAAATGCAAAGATTCTATGGGATTTTATTATTCAGTGCGACCATGAATAGGAAGCCGGGCATAGTCTTAATTGTGAAAGAAAACAGACTATGCTGGATCTTAGACATATCATGCCTAGCCGCCAACAAAGTATGCGATAAGGATGAAGGAAAAGTCGAGAGATATGACAGGTTAACTTGAGAAGTTAAGCAGTTGTGGTCGATGAAAAAGGTAGCAGTAGTACCAATAATTGTCGGAGGCCTAGCAAAAATCTTGAGAAGTACGTGGAACAAATAGGGCTTGCGATAAAGTTGGAGCACTTGCAGAAAACAGCACTGCTTGGAACCGCTTGAATACTCCGGAAGAGGTGATACCTTAGTTCACTGGTAGTGATCAGCTGACACTATGGTATATATCTCCAGCGTTAGAAGCTGCACAAATGCAATAATATTAATAATAATAACGTCGAAAATACCTTAGGAATGAGAACCCAGGTTTTAAGTTTTACCAAGACATCTGATGAAGGCATTTGTGCAGCTTCTAATGCTGGAGATGTACTATAGTGTCAGTTGTTCATTACCAGTGAACTAAGGTAACTCCACCTCACCATTTTAACCTATCTCTTGTTTCGATAGATCTTAATAACACTAGAAACAGTCTTACTACTCTATAATGGTACTTATAACCCACGGTTTATACTTAGTAACACGTGTTACTTTAATGTAGGGTCTACACCTTACTCCTTTATTTTCGTCATGCTTAGAAGTATTGAGTCTCATGTACGCAGTTTATTTACAACCCCACTCTACCCCTTTTCCTAATCCTTGTATGTTACACTCTCTTTCTCTTATAATTATAAACTTTACATACATTTAACTACCCCTATTAGTATTTATAATTCCGCATCTTACGAATAGGAACTGCTTTTAGTATAATGGATTTTTTACATCTTACTTCTTTTATAAGTCATACTGTTAGGAATAACCGAGGCTCTCCTCGTTAATCTAATACCTAACCACTCCCCTATTCTTCTCCTAAGATTTTAAATATAATCCACTACCTATATCTATTACTTATTTCATTCACCAATTTACATTTCCCCCATCTTATTAACGTGTTACCCTTTGAATTTTGCCTTTTATTTCTATTATTGGTGATATCAGAACACACAGGTTTATATATGTATATATAAATATACATTTATATATGCATATATACATACCTAAATACAAAATCAAAAAAACACTCATAAGACGGAAGGAAAAAGTCAAATGAATGTGTTGATGTTGCATAAGCAACATATTTAATCAAACGCTCAAATTCGGAAAAGAGGAGTAATTCTACGTTTCTAGCATAGCTCTTGTTCAGAAAGAGGAAAAACAGGAAAGTGCAAGTCGAAGGAGCACAATCGCATGCGATTACATTTTTGAAATGACCGGAAGTGGAAGCAATGAAGAGAAAGTGGTTTCTGGGACATGGTCTGTACATGTGTGTGCGTAGTAGCTTGTGTGTGTGTAGAAGCGCATGTGTGTGTGTGGTAGCGTGTGCGTGTGTTTTGGCAAGCCTGTGTTGGTGGGTGAAAGTGTTTGCGCGTGTGGTAGTAACAGTGTGTGTGTGCGTGAGGAGTGTCTGTATGTGTGGTTATAAGTTTGTATATATCTGTTTGTGTGCGTAGTTTGTGTGTGCATGTGTGTGTTTGTGGTGTGATCTGCGTGCGTGTGTTAAATTCATTCTGAGTGGTCAGCAGCTCGAGTGACAGGTGTGTCGATGCGTAGGTGTATCAGTGTATGTGTGTGTAGATGGAAGGTCAGTAGTGAGTCAGAGTCAGTCGGGTTCGAGTCGGGTATAAAAATGGGCTGCTCTGTGAATGGGTGTGTGAATGGATGAGTGTGTAGTTGTGTGTGTGTATATGTTGACATATATGCGTAGACGGAGTCGGTATGTGTATATGTGTGTGTGCGCACGTGTATGGGTTCGTGTCTCTCTCTCTGTCACTTTGTATCTCTCTCTCGCTGTATATATACATATGTGTGTGTGTCTGTGTGTGTGTGTGCGCGTGTGTCCGTTTGTTCGTTTGGTATGTGTGTGAGGGTGTTTGTGGGTGATGTGTGGGGGAATGTTCGTGTGAGTGTGTCGAAGTGTATTCATGTGCTTGTAAATGCGTGTATGTGTGTCCGTTGCGCGTGTGTTGTGAGTGTGAATGATTCTGTGTGTGGAGGATTGTGTGTTCATGTGTATGTACGTGCATGTGTGCGTTTGTGCGTGTGTGAGCTTGTGCGTGCGTGTATGTGCGTGCGTGTTTGTATGTGTGTATGTACGCGCGCGTGTGTGCGTGCGTGCACATGTGTATGGTTGCACGTGTATCTGTGTCTCTCTTTCTCTCTCACTCTCTCTCTCTCTCTGGCTTTATAAATACATTCATGCATAGATACATACACCTAGAATGTAAATAATATTTAAAATATATTTGATTCATAATCCATTTAAGTGCTCAACCAATTGAAACCATTCAAAATATCTTATCATCATGAATCATACTGCCGGTTTCAGACCAGAAGTATACTTCGATTAACGTGATAGGATATATTCTCTTGTTAATTAAATGAAATTTCTTTTAAATATGAATTTATACATACTGGAGGATTTACATTCATAAAATATCACTATACGTCAAATATGAGAGACTATTTTTTAATTTTCAAATGATAATGAAGCTGATGACGACGGCTGGTATGACGACGGCTGGTATGACGACGGCTGGAATGACGATGCTGTTGATGATGTTTAATCCTAGGTCGCACATATGACGAAATATGCTTCTATCAAATCCATGCTTTGTTGTTAAGAGACATTGAATCCAAGACATACAACATCTCGTTTCCAATACGAAGATTAGGGTTAGGAAGATTTAGCAGTTATTTTTTCCCGCAAGAACAGAGTCCACTCACAACTACAGCATTGATTCGAATATTGAATATTATTTTCTTGCTTCATGTATATTTGGAACGCTTAAACAGAGAGATGTATTAAATTGAATGATCGAGTCGACTATTATGGGTCGAAAGTATAATTGAAAAAGGAAATCTTATATTGACAACATATTAATTGAAGTACGTATCATATCTATTTATCTGAGAAATGTGATATTTGTGGAATAAAAATTACCGTTCTACTTGCAGTAGATTATTAGTAACACATAAATACTATCTTATCTTTATATATATATATATATATATATATATATATATATATATAATATTATATATATATATATCTTTTGTTTTTTCGTGAACTCTCCCTATATATATATATATATATATATATATATATATATATTATATATATATATATATATATAGAGAGAGAGAGAGAGAGAGAGAGAGAGGGGGTGCGTAAGGTATTTGAGGACATACATTTTGGGGGGCCATTGCAGTGTATTTTTTGCTAACATATATAATAATTTTTTCAGAAAATAATAATGGTAGACCTTCAGCTTACTCAAGAAAGGAAGAGGCATGCTGTCATTGTGGTTATAAATGCTGAGCATAGTTGCCTGATCTTTCGCCAACAAAGTTTGTAAGCAGCTAAGGACTAAAGATGGAAACGTATCAACAGTATCAAAACATAAAAGCATTCTCAGAGCTCTGAAATCATCCGAACACCTGAATTTATCCAGCAAATTCAACATACGACGTGAAGTCACGTGGTAAGGGAGTTCCGGTGCCCATGATAGACGATTCTCGTCTTCAATGTATGTGTTTCTATGTATTAAGCGCCTGTGTGATAGGATCTGTCAATGCAAATAGCGCAGTATTTGGTGTTCTAACAAGTCAACCATGTTAATTTACAATATCGATGTTAGAAAGATTACCTTTTTGTATTAATACTGTTTCCGTCTGTAAAAACTCTGACAAACGAGGTTTTTGTTGCTTGGTGATGGACACATGTTTCGTAGTAATTTGGAGTACTGATTTCACAAATTGAAATGAGGATTATTCAAAATTTCCGGTATCTTTACAATTTTTAAGCATAGATATCGCTTCATAAAATGCAGAGGCAAGTAGGGATCATAATATAACTTTGAAAACGGTTTTTCAATGACTTTTAAAGTAAATGCAGCTACAAAAGTGAAAACAAGTGTCATGATTTAAATGTTTTTAGTAAATTAAAACCATCCAACTTGAGCAACTTTCACTATTTCGAATATAACTAGTTTTAAATCTCATAACGATGACATACGTCTTTTTACACAATTAGATATCAATAAATTACACACCTTTGTGGCTCTTGACATCATAAAATTCTTATATTTGTGGAATTTGTCTGTAAATATGACGACGCTATGCTTGATTTAGTGTAACTATTATTACAAACCAGATGAGACATGTTTTGTTGAACCATTAACTATTTTTTATGAAATAGTTATTTTGAATGTGCTACTAATATTTTAATTGACGTTATATGGGTAAAGGTCACATTTTGTTGAGCATGGTCAAAGAACTATGGAAAGAATTTCATGGTCAAAGAAATATACAGAGAATTTCATGCACAGTATAGAACATTGCCACCACAGATCTACATTTGTTTATTTATAACTATTAAAACCCCAGGTGATAACTGGCTTCAACATATGTTCCGTATTTCAAAAGTATGGCCACTTGTGGGATACGAAAGAGCAAAACGGAGCACTGATATCTACTGC
>NC_042998.1:116895562-116915562 GCF_006345805.1 Octopus sinensis
CGTATAAATAAATAAATAAATAAATAAAACATTAATATTTGCTCTACACCTTCGATATCAGCTTTTAAAGTTTAAATGACACAACCAGCATAATGCAATTCTAAAGCTTGCATTATCTCTTCCGTTTTCCACCTTTAACATAATTTTACGTTGTCAGCATTTCTGAGCTATCTGATTTCTAGTACGTAACTGATAAGACGATTAACATCCATTATCCCTTAGAACTCACAAATATTCATCTTAAATTTTGCATTCAACTTTAGCATCTTAAATCAGATATTCATTTCTACATATCACTTACTACACCAGTTGTACAACAGCTTCTATTATCAGCTACTAGTTTCAAAATTTATTCAGAAATATACTAGTAGTCATAAAATCGTCATACATATAAACCTATCTCACGTGTGCTGACTGATATTTCATAAAGTAGATGATCAGGGCTCAAACTTACCTACCGTATTAAACATTGCATGTCACAATCTACATTCACATTTATATACTCATATATACTACTACTATGGCAATCCCTCAAGGTCGAGGATGATGGTCTTCGCGCAAATTTATTGGTGAGTCCGCAGGTGACTGATAAGACCAATTCTTGCTCGAAAAGATCGGTCACAGTGCGGACATCTAGTGCCGGAAGGGAGAGTCGCACATGGTTGTTGTTGGCACTCCTTCCGTCGTCGTCTTTTCTCCTCCAGCTCTGCAGACCTTTTCGACTCGAAATTCGCCGTTCCCTCATGGATGGTGGTTTTCCAGAGTGGTCTGTTTTTTGCCGTTTCCTCCCAGTTGGTGAAGTCAATGTCACAATTTTTGAGGTTCGATTTCAGGGAGTCCTTGTAGCGTTTCTTCTGGCCTCCTTTTGTACGCTTGCCGTCTTTGAGTTGGGAGTAGAAGATCTGTTTGGGAAGTCGTTCGTCAGTCATTCTAACCACGTGACCGCCCCATCTTAGTTGGCCTTTGATGACATAGGCTTCGATGCTGGTCATTTTTGCTTCTTGTAGCACGCTGACGTTAGTTCTTCTGTCTTCCCAGCTGATGTTGAGGATCTTCCGAAGACAGCGTTGGTGAAATTTCTCGAGCGTTTTCAAGTGGTGACTATACGGGGTCCAGGTTTCGGATGTGTAAAGGAGGGTTGGAATAATGACTGCCCTGTACACCATGAGTTTGGTTTCGGTTCGGATGTCCCGATCAGCAAAAACTCTTGTTCGAAGCTTTCCGAAAGCTGTTCCTGCACACTTCAGACGGTGTTGGATTTCATCGCTGAGGTCTACCTTTGCTGACAGATGGCTCCCAAGGTAGCAGAAGTGGTTCAAATTTTCCAGTGGATTTCCTTCGAGTTGAATCGATGGCGGGTTGTCAACATGGGTATTTGGGGGAGGTTGGTAGAGTAAGTGAGTCTTCTTGATGTTGATGCTCAGTCCAAGTTTAGTATATGCATGATGAAAAGCATTTAGGATCTGTTGGAGGTGATCCTCTCTGTGAGCTGCTACACTGTTGTCGTCGGCATATTGGAACTCTAGCAAGCTTCGCACCATTGTCTTTGACGTACTTTTGAGGCGAGCGAGGTTGAAAAGCTTGCCGTCCATTCTGTACGAGATCTCGATGCCAGGTGGAAGGTCATCTCGTATGATGTGCAACACTGTCACGATAAAGATGGTAAAGAGATTTGGCACTATCACGCAGCCTTGCTTCACTTCGGAGGTGACTTTAAATGTCACTAATAAAGTCACTCATACATAACTACATACACGCACGCTCCTATACACACATATATGCGCATGCATTTCTCTGTAAATACATTTATGTCCCATGTTAGTATTAATATGCTCCATATTACTGGTAACATGTATTAAGAAAGAATTCATAGATATAGAATAAAGTAACTAGATGTTTATTATTTCTCTTTATCATTTGACAGCCTAACTATAACTTTGTTCCCATACTGATTAACTTGAATTTTCAGCATATTATATAGAAACAATTTTACCAAGCCTCTATGTAGATTTTACAAGTATATTAGTTGAAAGATTTTTTGATACATAATAAAGTGCAATTGTTGCATTGTAAGTGTCAGTAAGTTAGTGAGAGAATATATATATCCAACATATTACCTTGCAATTTTTTAAACATTTTTTCTTTTATGTAGTGTTCTACAGTGAAGGCGCGTGTGTTAGAGGTTAGAGTATTCGGCTTATGATAGTAAGGTCCTGACTTCCAAAACCGGCGGTGCGCTGTCTCCTTGAGCAAGACATTTAATTTCATGTTGCTCCAGTCAACTCAACTGGGAAAATGTATTTCAAAGGACCAGCCTTGTCACATTCTGTGTCAAACTTGATCTCCCTAGGAAATATATTAAGGGTAAGCGTGTTTGTGGAGTAATCAGTCACTTAACCGTTAATTTCACGAGAAGCTGTTAAACTGAAACCCTCCGCGTCATAACCGACTGAGTACTTGTATGATTCTTCCACAGCGCACTCAGCAATTTTGAAATTTCGACTCTCAGAGACAATGATCAAAACCAAACCGAAGGAGAAAAAAAAAGCAAAGCGCAAGCAGTGGTGTGAAAGAACTACAAGCGATTATTGTAATTTTTCTGAAGGATATTGTGGAAATCAATGTTACAAAGAAAGAAAGGGTGTAAAGCACACCCAAACACAAATTAGGCTAAGCCGTTTATGCAATATAGCTTCTGGGAACGTATTCTAAAAAATATTATCACAATAACGAATGAATATAAGAAATGAGCACGGATGAATATAAGAAATGAAATACTCTGAAATGAGAAATAACATCATCTAGATTTTCATGTTACTCTGGATCTTATATTACATATTGAAAATTAACCTTATATTACATATTGAGAATTAGTCTTAATTAACCATGGCTAACCTATACGTTATATTTCACATTGAACAATCAAACGTACGATGCATAAGCAATATATTATATATGATATTACAACACAAGATCTCCCACATATACACATGCATATATTTCTTCCTGATACAAAAACTAATTGAAGATATCTGCATGGATATACAAATTACCCAAGAAATAAATATAAATATATGAATACAAATTGCATATTCCATAATGTAACTGCTGCTATTTTTATTTATTATTAAGTGTTTCCCATACATGTCCATGCTAAACAGCTATATATTTATTTAGTAAAGCATTAAGCATTGGACTAAACAATATATGATTCATACAACATTTTAATCTAACATTCGGCTTAATAACTCAATAATAATTAAGGTAGAACAATGATTATATCAGCGATAGAATTATAGATAATCATACATGTATAAATGCTGCATATACAAATTAACACCTGACTAAACCATAGAAATTATATAATTAATTCATACAGGTACGTAATCACATGTTCAAGAGTATATGTGTATATATTCGTGTATCTGTGTGTTTGAGTGTGCATATATGTATTTGCATAGAGTGGCTACAGTAAAATTCAGACACCTATTGCATGAAAATTCAACAGTAAATTGGCTTTATATTATTCGATGTTGTAAGCGAAGAATTGCTAATTGATTATAAATTTGTTTTTTAGTCTGTCAACGTTCATGAATAATTTTGACTATGGTAATTTCAATTAATATGGGGTGGCAATTCTCAACAATTTTTTTCTACTCATTAGATAACATCAGTTAACTAAAGTCCACTGAATGATTTTGTTTGACGAGAGGGATATAACTAGCTAGTGGAAGAACACTTGAAATATATCATGACTTCACAATGATATAATATAATGCACACACACTAATCTCAGTTGCTTTCTGTCTCGCTTTATCGCCCTCTTTCTCTCTCTCTCTCTATCTATCTTTCTTTCTCTCCTGCTCTCTCTTTTCTGCTCTCTCACTCATGTTATATATTTTAATCAGAGGCAACTCATATTCAAATATTATTGACGTAACATTCATGATGCATGTATTTTGTTTATGCGCCCATTAGCTGCGGAATAACGTCTGAAGGAATAACTTCCCTTTAAGATGCCGATTTTTACATCACACACACACACACACACACACACACACACATACATGTGTATATATATAATAGGAATAAGACAAAGAAATGCTTTAACACATCTGAAGTCATCGGTTCTAATTATGTCTGTACCAACTCTGCGTACAGCGCCATTGTGCCAAAGTAAGATGCAAGTCCGATGAAGTACCACTCGAATATCTAACACCGCAAATATTATGTAAATTTTCACTTCCAATTTTGCATTAACTGGCGTAGTAACTAGTGTTTCTAAACAAACATTTGCAACTGACGATTAAAGAGGTGTTAAAGTATTTCTTTGTTTCTTATTCTTATTTCTTATTCTTCGCAACACCCACACAACGGCTTTACCGTCGTGAAACCAGGATTTTCTGCATCTAATGATTCGTATTGAGAGCTTCTCTGGTAGTAACCTACCTTTATGCCAGCACCCTATATATATTAGGTCGTTTCACATGAAATGTCGCATTTTTAATTACTTGCTATTTCAGTCATTAAAAGCTTAATTATGTGTACCTTGCATTTACTCTTGACTCTTTTTCTTTTCTTACAATACTGGCATTCAAAATTCGTACCCACACACCTTATGAAAATGATAACAAGCAAATTATGTTGAGTGATTTTATCGTATGATTACAAGCTAGGTCAATTTGCCACAGAAGCTCCACGGATTATAAAAAAACTGTTCAGAGATAGTTCCAAATCAGTCGTTCAGGAGAACAGGACAGCGATTAGATGAGGAGAGTCACCTAAACATTACCGAAACCCACTGTTGCACCCTAAACAGTTATGCGGTCACTGTATGGTGGTCTCCAAAGGGATTTATTCATTAAACACGGTAACAGCAACATCGCATTGTCATGAAATTGATTGTATGCATGAGAATTTCAAAAAGAAACAACCCAGACTAGTGAATAGTGATGACCCAATTTTGATCCATAACAAGGCACCTCCTCACGCTCCTCAAGCTAAGGTCCAAAATTTGCAAGGTCTCAATTATGAGATTTTGCAATATCCTACCTATTCCCCTGATATATCTCCTACTGGTCATTACTCATTTAAGCATTTTCAGCTGTCCACAAGCGATAACACATTCTTAAATAGAGAAGAGATAATTGAAGCATTCGGACAGTTTGTCATGGCAAAAATGAATTTTTTTTTAAAGATGGAATATATGACATAGAAAAACGTTGGATAAACGTCATAAATGAATGTGGATTATACTTTGATTAAATAAATCAGTTCTCTAACACTTCCGAGAATTTTATTACATTTAAATTACAATCTAATATATTATATATATATATATTATATATATATATATATATTATATATATATATATATATATATACATATATACATATACATATATACATATACACATATACATATATACATAAATATATATGTACATACACATATATATATACATACATATACATATATATATACATACACATTTATATATATATATATACATACATATACACACATATATATATATGTATGTATGTATGTATGTATGTATATGTATATACAGGAAGAGAGAGAGAGATAAATAGATACATAAATACATACGTACATACATTTATCTCTATCTACACTATAAAATCTAATGAGACTTACAACAAAGCATACAGTATTAGAAATGTACAACAAGATATTACATGATAAGTCAACCTCAATGTAAAAGCACGCTATAAGCGCATCCCCGTGAAGAATGCACTATGGGAAAAAATTTAGCATAGTAACACGCAAGTTATGTGTGTATGCATATGAATGTATCGATGTATATTTATCTATCTATCTCCCCCCACTCTCTCTCTCTCTCTCTCTCTCTCTCTCTCTTCTCTCTCTCTCTCTCTATATATATATATATATATTATATATATATATATATATATACTTATACATAATATATATACTCTTGCATGTATATACATACACATACGTTCATATATGCATGTCTAATTGTCTTTGTACTTGGAGTGAATCTTCAATGGAAATGTGGCATAGGATACAACAAGCAACTTTAGTTAGGCCTCGTACTTCTGTTTCTGTATTATCACAAGTACATAAACCAGGACATATAGGCTTATATGTGCTGCTGAGAATAGAAAGATATTAAATATAGTATGATGGAGAATTCGGCAATGAATTATTCAAATTATTCAGATCATTCTCCGTCAAGAGTTATTCTCCAGAAACATAAAGAAATGATTAAATTTCAACATAAGATGAATGATGAGTAATATCTTAGGCAATCATAATATAAGTAATATTATAAAGTGTCTGTGCCTATGCAATAAAATGATATTAAAATGCGGTTGTCAACAGTCATAGTATAATTCATGCATATTGACTGTAAAAATAACTTTAGTATAATTTTATCAGGACCCCTTGTGTAAGTACTGAAGTCATCATTACATATTGCCTGTGATCATTGGGACACATTGAACTCTCTAAGTTGCCTTCAACAGTTCATATAACCTAATTCACGAAAAATGTGCAATTTCACATAAAATATATTTCCCAATGGTTTTGAGAAATACTGGAAATTTATTATGTTATTATGTATACTTAAGTGCTTTAAGTCAAGCATATAAACATTACTCACACTAAAAAATTTACCAGTAGAGAGAAATTTCGAAGTTACTGGCAAGATTGTATTTATAAAGTTATTACTTCTTAAATATAGCTAGAGTTTGACTGCATATATGCTTTGATCTGCATAACATATAGAAATATGTTTAGATGTATATATGTATGTATCCATATATATATATATCCATGTGATATATATATATATATATATATATAATATATCCATGTATGTATCCATATATATATATATATATCCATGTGTATATATATATATTTATATATATCCATGTGTATATATATATATATGTGCGTGTGTGTGTGTGGATATATATATATATATGAATACATATATACATATATACACAAAGAAAGATATACTCACAAGCATGTATATATATTAGTCATAAAAAGCATACACATATATACGTGTGTATGTGCATCTCTGTGTGTTTCAGAGAGAGAGAGAGTGAGAAAGAGAGAGAGTGAGTGTATGTGTGTCTGCGCGTGCATGCATGTACCCAAAGTACACACATATGTAGCCAAGCTGAATGATAGTTGACAGCCATGTAGGCGTTGTTTCGAAGTTGCTGAAATGTTAAATTATTGACTCGAGTTGATGGAACATACGGCTAGACAGACTGCGTGTCAAGAGTGATAAGGTAAAATAAATTTATATAAGTGTGTATACACAGCGGAGAAACAATTGAAAATAAAAGCAAGAACTGTTGTGGGTTCATCTATTATTGATTAGTAAATGTCGATAACTGTGTGGGTATCTGTTGGTGATATGGAAATATTTTTCAATGGATTGTCATTTGTTTAAACAAATGTCTCCGGTGTGTTAGACAGTCTAAAAACTATGCAATGGACAGTAAATGTTTGATAGGATGGGAAATGTGGTACGTGAATTGATTTGAATTGCACATAAGTTTGAAAATATGAATGGCAATAATGGTCAAATGAATTTCAATGTAGATGATTGTGAATACTCAAACATAATAGAAAATTATTCGTAGTAGTTACTATTAATTAATTGTGGTCTTAATTGGAAGATGATTAGGAAATAAAAACTCTTTGTTCGAGTTCATGAGTGAGACACTGTACTTCCATTAAGTTTTTTATATGTGTGTTTAGGTTTCATAGCTGATTGTTTGTGAAGATAACGAATTTCCTGTTTATATTAAAGTGTTGCTACGATGCACAGTTTTCAACTATTGCACCGTCGGTTCTGGTACGATAATAACCAACAAGCAAATATGTCATTAGTTATAATAAATACACTAACAAATATGACTGGCAATATATTGCGTCGTAAAACCTCAGTTTTTGGATAGAAAATTACGTAAGTCCGTACGAAAACGTGAGAGGTCCACCAATGTTTCAGATAAAGTCATTTTATTTTCTACATGAAAATAAACTAGAAAGAGGAAGGGTAAAAAGAGTGAGAGAGAAAGAAAGAAAGGAAAAGGAAGAAAAAAAAGAAAAAAAGAAAGAAAGAAAGTGTGAGCGAGAGAGTATAAGATCATCTCACATGGAAAAGTGGAAACTTTTGACTCAGAGAAGTCAGATGAGATAGAGACGGCAAGATAATTTGATTGAGTTGAAGTCCGTTAGGGGAAGATAGGATAATTTAAATGAAGAGGGTAGCTATTGCAAAAGAAAGCTCGGGATAAAATTGTGAGGCGAAAATAAGATAAGCTCGGTGTTCAGATCAAGAGAGAGAATAACATTGTCATTGAAGAAAGATGAAATAAATGCAACATTACTTTTGGCCACGTGAGCAACAGAAATAATTCTGTGTTTTAAGCCTCTGTCATCATGAATGAAAGTATACCTTTTGCCATTCCTTGCTATAAAAGTTACTATTGGGACATTTCGTATAGCATTATACGTAGATTTTAAGAAATAATGTTGATTGATAATGTAATTAGAAAGTGAAGGTGGCCATTTATTTAGGCAACTTATAATATGCTGAAATATATAGTCAACACGATTTTATACTTGCTGTATGTGTAAACTCAAATAAAAATCAATATTAATTATGCTAACTGTGGTATAAATTAGTAATTCAATCAATTCCTACATTATGAATGCTTAAAGACTTAATATAATATGTATCTATTTAACTATGTAGCTATCTACATATCGATAAATATCTATGTGTCTGTGTTTACAGATAGACAGATGTGTGTTCATACCTATATATATATATATATATATAGATAGATGAGTGTATTTTATAATACACACACACACACACACACACACATATATATATATATATATATATATATATATATACACACACATATATATGATCGTGAAACACACATATATATATGTATATATATAATCAAGAGTGTGTTCACTTAATCACGTGAACAAAACAAATAGAACATTAGTCACTAATAATCAAGTTAATACAAATGAAATCGGTGAGTAAGATTATCTTTTCATCATTCCAAAGTAAAAGCAATATACATCTGTTTATACATGCACACACTCACAAATGCAAATAAACACACTCACACATTACACATACACACACATGCACACACACATACACACACACAATCATACATACATACATATAAACACACGCATACAGATGCACACACACTCACATATATATGCACAGCATTATACTCAGTTTATTTTTTCTTAGTCAGAACCGGAATTGCAGCATCTATGACTAAGCATGGGGACTGAGCCGACAGGTTGTTAAAAGAATGTAAATACCACCGATAGACCAACCAGGTACAAATAACAGCAACAATGTAGAATGCACTACAGCTACCCCATGTCTATGTGTGACAATAAACCAGGCAAAATAAAAAAAACTTTTAACAGACACTGTGATGCTTCCCTTAGAAGCTTCCACATAATTTAATCAAAGAAATTTTGTCTGGAAACGTTAAGATCAACTACTATTAAAACCAAGTAGCCAACGCTGCGCCTATACATATTTAAGTGTGAGTATGTATGTGAGCAAGACGTCGGTGCACGTGTATGCTTAAGCTTGAGATATATGTGTATATGCGTATGAATAGTACATGCTGGAAACAATAAGAAGAATGACGATAATAAAAGCAATATTACCCAAGTCTTCGTCCTTGGTATATAAGATTAACAGATTTATAAGGAAACATCAAAGAAGTGTAAAACCAAAGTTGAGCAGCAAAGAAATTACTTGATGAAAGAATCTGGTTGCAATAGCAGTGGAAGGTAACTTCACGGAAAATATATAAACTTGGAACTTGGAATGTGTTTTCCCTTCTGGTAAAGGAAGTTTATTGGCAGCCACGTACTGCGTAAGACATAAATGTTTCGCCCACTCAATAAATACCAACCGTACTGAGGTAATATGTGTGTATATATATATATATATATACATATATATATATATATATATATATATATATATATATATATATATATACATGCATATATACACACATACATACATACATATATAAACACATATATATATATATATATATAATATATATATATATATAACATATATATATATATATATATATACATATATATATATATATATACATATATATATATATACATATATATATACATATACATATATATATATACATATACATATATATATATATATACATATATAGATAGATAGATAGATAGATAGATACATAGATAGATAGATAGATAGATAGATAGATAGATAGATAGATAGACAGACAGATAGATAGATAGATAGATAGATAGATAGATAGATAGATAGATAGATAGATAGATAGATAGATAGATAGATAGATAGATAGATAGATAGATAGATAGATATGTGCGTGTGTGTGTGTGTGTATAATATGTGAATTTGATAATGGGATGGGGGATCCTGAAGTGGAATTTTAATTGAAATCGGATGGGTATATAAATATTTATAAATGAATAGGTGTATCCGAGCACGCACGCACGTACACTCACACATACGCACTCACATATATGTACATATGTGTGTATGTATATATAAGACATATAAAGATACGTAAACACCTGTATATATACATATATAGACACACTAGTACATAAAAGCATGTACACATAAAAACACAGAAATATATATATATATCTATATCTATGTATCTATATATGTGTGTGACTGTGTGTGTGTGTGCTTGTAAGTATTATGTAGATATATGTGCGCAAATCCAGGAATATATATTACAAACACGCATGTATATATGTTTATAGATATAATGAAGGAGGGTAGGTATCTAGAAAGATTCATAAATAGATGGATGGAAGGAGAGGGGAATGAGTGGATAGAGGCTCCGACAGACGTTTTGTCCAGTATTAGAGTAGTAGATACTAATATTAATAAGTGTTTCTACAGCTAACTGCTATCAGAGAAACTATTAAAGCTGTCAATCTTTAATAAAAGGTAGCCGAATATAACTGCAACCACGTGAGTCATTTCATTTCTTCCATTAATGTCTTGTATTCTGCTATTGTGAATTGATCCCAAGACAGCATAGTCCAATATTTTCATTGTGCCTAAGACAACAGAGTGTGAATTGGATATCATGAATATGTGCCCGATGTTTCAATTTTGGTTAGAAATATTGTCAGCGATAACCGTTTGTTCAACCAACAATAATTTCTGTGAAAGAATGCTTGAGTGAAAGAACATGCAGAAGATGGTTTGCAAAATTCAGAAGTGGAGATTTCAGCCTTGAAGATGAAGATCGAACAGGACGTCCAGTTGAATTTAATGATAAGCCCCTTGATGAATTACTTGAAGAAAATCCTGCATTATTATTTGAAGAAATGACAATAAAGCTTAGTTCAAACCATACAACTGTTCATCGTCATCTTCAACAACTCGGAAAGTTTTCTAAACTTGGAAAATGTGTTCCTCATGAATTGTCCGAAAGCAACCACAAATTCCGAGTTGACATCTGCGAACTCATTTCACCCTTTCTGGATCGACTGATGATGGGTGACGAAAAATGGATGTTCTTCGTAATGTTAAACGTCGTAAACAGTGGCTTGTTAAAAGGAAAATGGCTCAACCACAACCGACAAGGCAACTTCATAGAAAAAAAGGTTCTTCTCTCTATCTGGTGGGATTGATAAGGAGTAATTCGTTTTGAATTGTTACTACCTAATGCAACAATTAATACTTATTCTCCCGACCTTGTTCCTTCAGACTACCATTTGTTCAGTAATTTACAGAATCATTTGGGGGACATAACTTTCACAAGTAAGGAGGGGCTCGAAATTGACATTTCAGAGTTCTTCGCTTTGAAACCAAAAGTGTTTCACATTGATGGGATTTAAAATCTTGTAAATAGATGGAAGGAAGTCATAGATAATCAGGAAAAGTACATTGATGATTAAATTTCAATTAAATATAAATTTGATAACTTGTTTTCATTACTCAAAATTCGGACAATACTTATGGGATGACCTGATATATTAAAGAATGCAATTCATTAAACCATACTGCATGTAGACAGCTAAGATACACTGTCTTCTGTGGTAGCATCACCAAAGCAATGTCAATCGCAGATTTTCTTTAGCATGAGTTGTCTTATATTCAAGAATTCCTAAGTTGAATATTCCTTACAAATTTAACATTTTTTGAGTGTGTATATAATTCTCAATAACAATACTTTTAGAATAACTTTAGCATAACTTTGGTTATCTTGGTTTCGTAAAATCATTTTGCTAAATATGTATTTATGTATAAAACTTATTATTTGGACGAATCACTTAAAAGTTATTGGATAATACTTCATAAAACTGAAAAAGAAAAGATAATAACATTTTAAAGTGAATTAGATGTCTTATTTGCATTTGAATTTATAATGCAATAAATATTCAATTCCAAGAATATGTCTATAAATGGTATTTTTTATAGAAAATAAATGTATGAATTCACTTCATATATAAATGATCAGAATAGTTTTCGTCTTATTTCCTTGACTATATGGAGTGTATATTCTAAAATCGCATTATTATAATTGTTGTTGTTGTTATTGTTCTTGTTGTTCTTCTTCTTCTTGTAGTCGTCGTTGTTGTTTGTGTTGTTGTTTCCTTATATATTGATTGTGATGTTATTTAAGCAGAAGTGTGTATAAACATTCCTACATACGTTTTACAAAATTGTAGCTGTTTTGAAGACAGCGTTGACTGTTACAAGTGGAATCGGATGTTTAACCACAACGGATCATCCCGGAACAGTTTATTTCATTATGTGACAAAGATCTAATGTCTAAATCGGCAGGATGGTGAGACATTTTATTTTGAGAGGGAACTAAAGATACGAACGTACGTTTTTTTCGAAATGTCTCCCACATTTGTTTTGTATATCATAAATAGTAATTATACTAAGTACACTAGTAGCTTAACCAATACACTGGAAGCAACTTGGACGAAGGTTATCTACGTGGAACTATCTTGCATACTTACACGCACAGCACTACTGTTGGAAGGACTTATCTGTGGTAGCAGGAGCGTTTTCCATATCATCGGAAAGAGTCAGAAGTGGTTATCAGAGAATTTTTATGATATCACCAGCCCCAATTTCTGGAGTCCTAGTTCCTCTGATTGTAAATTTATGGGGTAATTAGTGTAAGGCACGGTTAAGAAAGACATCAGACGCTCTGCCTGCAACAGTAAGAACGGGCTGGTGTCCAAGATCAAAGACGTATTCAAAAATCTTCCCAGGGACACAGAGAGGTATGCATACGCAAATTCCCTGATTTTCCATGCCATGGTGTAAGCTAAAATCATTTGCTTTGGAGTAAAATGTTGTTTCCCAGCCCTGATCTGGTTGATATATATTGATTTTTTTAATACTTGTATTTTGGAATGGGATTGTGTGTTTTCTTTTCTATTCATGAAAACTTTCAAATTTGTCCCCAAAACCCTATATCTATAACATGTAACACACACATACACACACACATGACTATACACACACACACACACACACACACACACACACACACACACACATATATATATATATATATATATGTATGTGTGTGTGTGTTTTCAATTTATGTTTGATATATTCTCTCACCTCTGAGACTATCTGGCATATACAGGTGCTTACACTTATCAAGTATTCTCTCTAAACTTACAGTACCTATATATATATATATATATATAAGTATCTCTGTGTATGCGTATGTGTGCGTCTCTGGTGTGTCTCTGTATGTTTATTTAAAATGTAACTGCAGTGAACATTGATAGGAACACAGGAAGAAGAATATTTAACAATAAACGTAGTAAAGATGAAGAAGGGCCGGGAGAATGGGTACACGAAGCAACGAGCTCAATGAAGATAAAGATTAAAGAAAGCTGTCGAGGTGTTAGAAAAAAGATTAGAGAGCTGTTTGTTCTATGAAAGAGAGGGAAGAAGGGAAGAAGTAAATGTATTCAGAGCCAAGTGTAACAGACTATGTGCGTCTCGAAGCAGGCAGAAGATCAGTACATAACTTAGTGTGATGTATGTTTGTGTATAACATTGTGCAAGTGTGTAATTATTGTTGGATTGTTGAGAGGATGCGTCGGCATGATGTTGAAAAACCTGCCCATGAGCTGCTGCGAGAGTGTATGAGCCTACGGGAGTAAAGATATTCTTGAAAGATATGATACGGCAAGAACAAGGTGGAAAGTGTTACTGATATGTGTGTAAGTGCATAACAAAATTAAGTACGTGGGTGTATTTTAAGTGAGAAGGCTGCTATTAAAACTTGAAACTGAGGAAAAGTTCTTGAAGGTGCAGACAGAAGATACAAAACGAGACACACGCGCACACACACATACACACACGCACTCACGTACGCACACACGCACACACTTCCACGAGTACAGACGTAAATATTATCAGCGATTATAAACTACTTTCAGAATTACGCCCATAACGAGACACAGTAGACTGTAAATTTTTGAAATATTAACTATATTTCTCTGGTCTTTCTAACTTATAGATATGCATATCAGATAATGTGCGTAATATGAAATACACACACATACACATGTATGCCACTGTTGTTATCCAAAGGAAAGACAAAGGCCGATACAGCTTGGCATCACTGACGTTGCAGCTCATTAACGTGTAAGTGACTGAGCAATCCACAGACACGTGTACTCTTAACGTAGATTCAGCATGATACACAGTGTAACAAGGATGACCCTTTGAAATACAGGTACAACAGAAACAGAAAGAAGGGGTGTGAGAGAAAGCTGTGGTGAAAGAGTACAGCAGGGTTCACCCCCCCTACCGGAGCCTCGTCGAGTTTTAGGTGTTTTCGCTCAATAAACACTCACAATGCCCGCCCGGTCTGGAATCGAAACCGCAAACCTAAGACCACGAGTCCGCTGCCCTAGCCACTGGTCCATTGCGCCTCCACACTAACATACGCACACACACACACACCACACATGTATGTATATATGTATATATATATATATATATATATATATATATATATATATATATATATATTATATATATATATATATATATTATATATATATATATAATATATATATAGGTACTGTTTAAGAAGAGTGATCCCAGTGAGTGCACTCGCGTACTCGCATATCCGCACTTGCTAGTCATGACAAGTCGGTCCTATAATAACTACCAAGCGTGAGTGTGCGTATGTAAAATAATAGATGATTTTTTTTAACAGAGTCAATAAATTATTTTTTTCTAAACAAACTAAATTATTTTTTTTTCAAAACGACGTAAATAAATTTGGAGTGCCTACAATGGGATTGCTGAAATAGATGTAACACGAAAATACACTCATGTCAATTTTGAAAATTTTGTCGATCCTATAACAAATGTTCGTACAAATTCGGTTGAAAGTTATTAGAAGAACGTAAAACGACGTTTTAAGAGTGTCATGAGGGTACCAAAAACAGGTAGTGTGCTATTTTTATTTAATTTGCATTTAAAATAAAAATATGTTAATTTGCATACGCACACTTGCGCTAGGTATTCGTTGTAGGATCGGCTTGTCACAACTAGCTAGCGCGGATGCGCAAGTGCATGTGTGCGCAAACGAGACCACTCTTATATATGTATGTGTATGAATATATATATATATATATATATATATATATAATATATATATTATATATATATAAAAGAAGTTTGAAAACGTCACTATATAAGATAAATTTTAATTTTCTTAGAGATTTTAGATGTTTCGGTTCTTCTTGAAAACCGAACCTTATCAAAAATATTTTAATAATAAAGTTCGTAGTTGTTTCTTACTCGTCTCAGCAGAGTCCACGCGGAAGTGTTTTGTAGTGGGGAGCATAATGGCTGTCTTGTGAGTTGGATAGGATCATTGGCTGCATCGTGAAAGTGACCATTGGTCGTAATAGCAGTAGTAGCAGAGACCGTTGATCATAGTAGTAGTAGTAGTAGTAGTAGTGTCCGTGGTGGTAGTGATGGTTAGAGTTGTAGCAGCAGTTTATTGGCTGTAGTAGTAGTAGTATCAGCGGCAGTGTAAGTGACCGTTAGCTGTAATAGCAGCAGTGGAAGAGAGTGTTGGTCGTAGTAGTAGTAGTGACCGTGGTGGTTGGAGTTGTAGCAGTAGTTCATTGGCTATAGTAGTAGTAGTAGTGCTTATTATGTACAATATAATTGTTACGTAATTCCGAGCACCCAGAAAGAGCCGTTGAGTTAAAAACTATGCATCTCACTTTAGTATTATGTATTTTTATGCTCTATGTAAATCTCCCTATATGCTTCTACATATATGTTTAACTCCTGAACATATTTTGTTATATATGTTCAATATATATTCATGTAAGGCCTAATCACTTTTATCTGCATTACAATCACTCTGTGCCTCACTCACCGTATGCATATATGTGTGTGTATATATATATATATATATATATATATATATATATATATATATATATATATATATATGTGTGTGTGTGTGTGTGTGTGTGTGTATACGTAAATAAATACAAACACACACAGACGTACATACACACAACCACACACAGGCAATGCCATTTTGAGAAATACTCCTAGCAATATGAAAAAGTTTACATACATAAATATTTCACCACTCCATTCTAGTCACATATATTTGACATTACTTTACGTGCAATGTATATAAGCTTTCATATATTGTATATAGTGTATTATATACACTAAATGTAATTCTAAAAAAAAGTATTTATGTAAATCTCCGCGCCGAGTATACTGTTACGAGTCAATGAATGTCGTCTTGTAATGTTTATTGATGCACTGCAATTCTTAACTGCTTCACGAATACCAATAAGAAAAATGATTTGGAAATATAAAACTTTACAAAGCACACGGATGTGTATAAATATATAAGCGTACATGTATATATGTATTCATATATACATATATGAATGTGTGAATATTCATAACATCATAGGTAATACGGCAAACAATATAATGCAACACAAACTTTATTTGAACTAACATGCAACAACTTTTTTCGTCGATCCTGAATGGAACTTTATACGCATAAAATTCGCCATTGTACATTGTATGCAAACAGCGCCATCTGGACCATTTCACTTCAGTACTTAATTTATTCTATTTTATTTCATTTCAATTTTACAAATTATCCGATACATACAAAACCACATATGCAGGTTCGAGTCCTCGACTAACAGCTATTTTATAATAATTACATTACTTTAATTTTATCTCGTTTACCACTCACTATACTTGCTAAACTTAATTCAATTGTTATTCCTTAGCTCTAACTTTTATTGCTATTTCTATTTCTAAATTTCCTAGCTATTTTTTTAATTAATTACATTACTTTAGTTATATCTCGTTTACCACTCACTATACTTACTAAACTTAACTCAATCGTTATTGCTTTGCTCATACTCTTATTGATGTTTCTATTTCTAAATTTTCTATGGCACGTCGAGTGGATCTTATGCGTACACGGCGGTATTACATCAGTGAATTTATTTAACACTGCGTTGTTGTAATTTTTCAATATAGTATATGCCTCCCTTATGCATACACTGCACCTAGTGGACCCAATTCTATAAGGGGAGGCAAGTATAGCCATGTTATTTTTATTCAACATTCCTTTCCTTAAAATCATTAACATGTAATGCCAATAGTGGGATTACAATATGTTGCTTGGCTTGATGTACTAAATGTAGGGGCACTCCTGTATCTATTACTAATATTCATATCTCTATTACTACTAATATTATTCTTATTCCTATTATCAGCTTCATTAGAACTAAGCCCAACTTTACGCCTTAATTCACATTTATGATTCATATTATTTGCAACCCCTTCCCTCCCGTTGCTCTTATCATCCATAGTATTTTTATCCTTACAAATCTCATTATTAGCCTTATTAACGTGATATTCCTGTGGTTATTGCTCGCATTGCCTCCCCTTGGGTAAAAAAAGCGTATACAGCTCATTGGAGCACTTCTATTTCCAGTCCATTGTATATCTTGAGCGTTGTTGTCACTCAAGATATAACTTTATACTTATATATATATATATATATTTCGCTATCTTCAAATTGCTTGCTCCAGTAAAGCATTTGAAAGTATCGAGAGAATGAGTTGTTTTTTAATGATATATTTACTATGTCTCAAAATGTATTCACATTATATCTAACAGTTCCAGAAAAATTCGTGATATCTCAACATTTAAGCATTTTCCCTGTAATTTCATATCCATAATTTTCTCTTATTCGGTGATATTTAACTCTTGTGGAAAATCTCGTCTTTCTTTCCTCATTCTTTCTCCAAATTCTTTCCTACATCCGAGTTATTTCCCCCTCTCTCCATACTCATTCTCTCTCCTAAAAGTTTTGCATTCAGTTTAGCCTTGCTTTTTCCTGTCCAATCCATTCATTTCTGGTTCCACCTTTCCAACCTCACTCATTGTTTTCTTCGAAATTTCCTATTTACGGTCGCTCAATTTTCCCATTACTCACTTTTCATATTTTTAATTCCCCTTGTCTCAGTTCCAACCATGATTCCTACGTCTCCCTTTGCTTTCAACGTTTTCTTCCTTTATTATCTGTTTCTTTTAATTTTTACAACTGTTACTTCCCGTTATTTCAAGCCGACATTTCTACGTAATTCTATCTTCCCTTATTCTTGCACTCTTTACTCCCCCCTCTCTCTCTCTCTCTCTCTTTCATAGAAAAAAGTCTTTATACCTTGCATTCTTCTTTGTTGCTATTTATTTCCCCCACGCGTTTGAGAGCAATGCACCATTTTTATTTTGCGCTATTACTATTCAACGTTCCTTCCTCTCGGTATCCTCCCTTCCTTTTGTGTATCTCTTGTCGAATGTCTCCACTTGAACAATTTGAGAAGATCTCGTGTTGCAAAGACGAACGTCATACGGTCCGGCAAAGATGATATATCATACAAAACGAAATAAAATAAAATAAGATTTAATGAATAGTCTTCCTGTCTATAGAATCCAGAAAGCTATTTACCACTCACATGAATGTCTTAACAGAATTCAGCTCTCATTTTTCAATCCCCACTATAATATTTTTTTTCTCTATTTCTATCTATGCTTTCAAACAGTAAAGCTGTGTTCGAGACAAGATAAAATTTGACACACGCTTGCAGCTAAAATAATTTTGTACCAAGATTCTCTTTCAGAAATCGATATTCGCACAGATATTAAAACTTTCACAAAAATGTACCATTTCAGCATAAATTTTTAAGAGTGTTTCCTTATTCCAATTGTGAAGAAGACAAAAGTTTACATCATTATTATAATAATATTTTGTTGTGCATTTAATCAACTCTAATGAAGTTCTGGTAAATATTTTGTTTTGGAATTTAGCGATGTTATTTTTAAAGGATATAATGTTTATATTAGTCTCACATAAGAAATACATATACTTATATATTGATACATACACGTATAGTTATATGAGTGTGTGTGTATATGTGTGTGTGTGTGCGAGTGTATGACTGTGTTTGTGCGTGTATGTGTGTTTGCGTGTGTCCTAAAAACATATGCACACAAACAAATACACAAAAATTTATAACATTTAATAAACCTAGAACAATAAATGTGAGCTACTATTAGTTTCATGTTCGGAGAGCAATCGACAAACACTCAAACACTCAAATACACATAGGTATAGGTGTGTGTTGTGTGTGTTTGTATGACTGCGTTTGTGCGAGTATGTGTGTCTGCATGTGTACACAAACATACCCACACAAACATACACGCACAGACCTATATCATTTAATAACAAAACAAAAATAATAAATGTGAGCTTCAATTAGTTCCATGTTCGGATAGACAAACACTCAGACAAACACTTAGACAAATACACATAGG
>NC_042998.1:116920562-116970562 GCF_006345805.1 Octopus sinensis
AGCTGCGGGAAAGCGTGCCTCACAAACGGCGACCACACCTGTTCACCGTCGTCTACATAGAGCCAGAGATGTCGCAGTCTCAGCGCGTGTCTGCGCATCATCAACCACGGCATGCCCAGCCCTCTTTTAACGGGTGCTGACAGCAAATGGATCGCCTGACCATCGGGACGCATCCTTTCCACAAGAAGCGAAAGAGGATGCGTTGTAGTTTGGTGATGGTAGGGTCGGGACAAGGTACGACGGTCAGGCGGTAGTAGATGACGGACGCGATGTACGTGTTCGCCACCTCCGCTCGACCTTTTAGGGACAGTTTCCTCTCGCCCATTGCCGGGCGAGAGTGACCACCCTACTCGTTATCTCGTTCCAGTCTTCTCCACTTGGAGGTCCGGACCAAACCAGACCCCGAGCAACTCAACCGGGCCGTCGGTCCAGCGTCCCACGACGGAGGCGCTGGTGGACGGCATGGGCTTGCTTCTCCAGGTGCCTAGTCGCAAGTCCACTGACTTTTCCCAGTTTATTTTCGCTCCTGTCACCGCTTCGTAGTTTTTCAGTGTCTCGCCGACCAGCTCGATGTGCTCGTGGCTAGACACTATGACGGTGACGTCGTCCGCGTATGCAGACACGCTCGTCCCGCATCCCAATTCTCGCGGGATGCCCCTTAGAGTCGCCAGCTTCCGCAGTAGTGGCTCAAGAGTCAATACGTATAGAAGCGCCGAGAGGGGGCATCCCTGACGGACCGAACGTGCAATGTCGAAAGGTCTCGATAGATGTCCATTTACGCGAATTACCGAACGGATGCCTCTGTACAAGGCAGCTATCCAGCCGCGGAAGACGGGACCGAAACCAGCCGCTCTCAGGACTGCCTCCAAGTATCGATGGTCTACCCTATCAAAGGCTTTCGATTGATCCAAGTTGATCAGGGCCCCACCCATGCCAGGTTCGTTAACTACCCTGTCTATGATGTAGCGCATCAGATGGAGGTTGTCATGGATGGTCCGGCCTGGCACGGCGCATGTTTGCGCCTTGTCGACCAGTTTCTCGATGACAAGCGCCAACTTCTTGGCTAGCACCTTGGCCAAAATTTTCAAGTCTGCATTAAGCAGAGTGATGGGCCTAAAGTTATCTATTACATTTCCCTTGTTTAGATCTTTCTTCAGCAGTGTTACGGCTCCTCGGCTCACAAAACCAGGAATGCTCCCGTTTTGCTGCCAGTTGCAGTACACCGCTGCCAAGAGATCTCCAAACAAGTCTGGCATACAATTGTAAAGCTCGTAGGGTAGACCATCCAAACCCGGTGATTTGTCCCTCGAGCATTCTGCCATCGCTTCCCGCACTTCCGCCGCCGTGATGGCACCTTCGCAGCACCCTGCCTTTCTTGTCGAGAGTCGTGGTAGGCTCTGTAGGTAGGCACTGAAGTCCACCCTACGTTCTTGCCCTCCACTCGTTCCGAACAGTCGGGCAAAATGCTGCTGAAAGGCTCACACATTTTACTTGGCTCGAGCAATTCGCGCCCCTGTTCATCTACCAGTGACCGAATGGTGGCTTTGTTGCCCTGTTGCGCCTCTGCCACCCGGGCCTCTCTCGCGGCTCCAACACCTTCGTTCCTTAGAGCACGCATCCTAGCTCTGACAGCACATCCTTCGTGTTTGGCGTTGAAGTGTTGGTCGAGGGCCAACCTCGCCGCCAAAACGTCGGATGCGATGCCGCTTCTAATTGCCTCTTCTAGCTTCTTAACTAGCTCACCCTCTACTCTATTTCTATCTATGGCTAGTGCTTTGCTGTACCTAATCGCTTCTGCTTTTACTGCTCTCTTGAGGGCAAACCACCATTTGTTGTTGATGATGGCTCCCGTCAAAGCCCTCTTTACTAGTGTGCTAATCCGGTCTCTGAAAACTTGTCTCGATGGGAAAGACGCGTTTAGTTTCCAGTATCCGGGACCCTGCCTAAGTGTCTTACCTAAGTCTAGCGTACATGTCACAAGTTTGTGATCCGTGTAGCTGACTATGTGGAATTGTGGACATCCTATGCTATCTCTATCTACTGTCCTACACAGTATCCTATCTAGATACGATCTCGACGACCCGATGCGGTTGCTCCATGTCCACGTTGGCGCATTCGGGTGGTCTAGTCGGAACCTGTCAGACTGTTGAAAGCGTCTGAGCAGGTCTCTGAGGAATTTGCATCCCCGTCTATTCCTATCTCTACCCACGTAGTCTACATGCGTGTCCAAGGTAGCATTCCAATCCCCCACTAAGAGTAAAGGACGAGACGTTCCCAAGAAAACTTCTAGACGTTGAAAGAAATCCGCCCGACCTGTTAAGGGCGGTGCGTAAACTGATACGAGTCGAAAAGCGCACCCATTGCTGCCGTCGACATCCAGGACGACCAGTCTACCCTCCGGGTCTACGAATATTGTCCTTACATTGAGATCGAGACTCTTGTGAAAAAAGTACCGCGGTGCCACTACCGCCCATTCTCGGCAGACAGGGGGAAAAATAAATGTTGAACTGTCCGCCAAACATGGTCTTTAGGGCCCGCGGATTGTGGAGTCTGGTCTCGCTGATGGCTATGATTTCTAACTTATGTGACTTTATGTCATTTAAGAGGTACCCTTGTTTCCAAGGGGACCCCAAGCCACGCGCATTTACACAACCAATCTTGATCATAGTTCTAATGAATTAGAATACAGAGGGTTACTTACTGCTCGAAAGTTTTTGCTTTCTCCTCCGTTGGTTTGTCCTCGAGAAGATCCCAGTACAGTTTCTTTGTGAGATATTTTTGGCATTTACCAACCGCACTGGGGAAAATGCCTTTGAGTGTGTGGTGCAGACTTTTGGAGATGTGTAATATTTTGATGTGGTCTGGTGGTGTTGTGTATGGGTGATTGTTTGTTTTTATGTCATCTTCTGTTATGTTTGTTTTTGATTGGATGTATTCCATCAAATTTGTGTTTTTGGTGTCTATGGCTGTGAGCATGTTTGCTGTATATGTTTTTGTGGTGTTGGTGTGGCTGTTGTTTGCGTTGGGTTTTGAAATGTCTTCGGGAGATGTATTTCCCCCTGCTTTGTTCGTGTTTGCATTTGGTTTGGTTGTGTTCCTGCTCATAGATAGATAGATAGATAGATAGATAGATAAATACAGAGAGAGAGAGACAATGAGAGAGAGAGATAAATAATAGATAGATATAGATATAGATATATATAATGGGTTGTACGGAATGTTCATGCCGATTTTTAGCTATTCAAGTGCCAACGCGTCAGAACAGATGAAATTTATCAACACATATATTATTCTTACATTTCCAGTTACCGCACACTCCAATCTATTTCTTGAGAAAGAAAATTTTAAATTACTTAATTCGTGTCAATTTCGCATCCCTATTAAAATGAAAAATTATAAGGCGCAATTTAGATATTTGATGCTTTTTATTACCGTAAGAACAAAAATGCTTTGCAAAGTACAAAAGGGAAACATGTCACCAATCTTTATACCAATATATATACTTCACACTTTGGACCTGGGAAGCAGTTCAAAAGTAGATAGATAAACATCGAGGCCGTATAAAGGAACGCTTCAAAATATACTTCATCACCAAGTCCAAAAGCCTAGTACTAGAAGAAAACACCTTCAGATTCAATAATAAAACATATCAACAGATAAGAATGCACGGCTATGGGGACGCGGTTGCACCCTCATATGCTAACCTAGTCATAGGATACTTGAAAGAAAAGCTTTATGAGGAAGTAGAGAGAGGTTTTAATTAGGATTGCAATAATTACGTCATTAAAAAGTGGAAACGCTTCTATCTCTCTATCTGTCTGTCTGTCTGTCTGTCTGTCGGTTTGTCTGTCTGTCTGTCTCTCTACTCCGAACGACAGCTTGTCTACGTAGTTTTTGTCAACATGTTATACTAAACCTTTAAATATATACATATATAAAATGAGAGGAATATTACAACGTTCCTGATTATTCAACGCTGGTTAAAACATATTCATAATATGGATCAATGTGCCAAAATGCATATTTTGTCTATTTCAAGTGCACAAATTTTATTTCAATGTATTAAAAGACACGTGGAAAGGCAGACGGATTGACAGACAAACAGGTAAATAGCTGAATACATGCAGACAGATCTTGCGACTGCTTACACAATTATTTCAATTTTATTTATGTAGTAAACTTAGTTACATTGGTTTTAAGACAGGAACCGTTTGTGAGAAATATTTCGACATTCTAAAACAAAGAAGTCTATAATACTCTGTAAAACAAACACTTAAGATTGTACTTGAATTATGCATCATATATATATAGCATTTGCGTATCTCTCTTTTACTCTCTTACTTCTTTCAGTAATTTGACTGTGGCCATGCTGGGGCACCGTCTTTAGTCGAGCAAATCGACCCCAGGATTTATTCTTTTTAAGAATTATACATTTATGCATAAAACCCAATACCAATCCGAATCGATTATGCCACAAACAACTCTGTTAACTTAAAGTTGTAGTTTTCTTCAAAATAATCTAGTGATAACAGAGTTATGGTCATCTTATTCTATCGGCCTCTTTTGCCGAACCGCTAAGTTACGGTGAGGTAAACACACCAGCATCGGTTGTGAAGTGATGTTGGGGGGACAAACACAGACACACAAACATACACTAACACACACACACACACATACACACACACACACACACACACACAAACACATATATATATATATATATATATATATATATATATATATATATATATATATATATATATACATATATACGACGAGCTTCTTTCAGTTTCCGTCTACCAAATCCACTAACAAGGCTTTCGTCGGTCCGAGTCTATAGTAGAAGACACTTGCCCAACGTGCCATGCAGTGGTACTGAACCATTTGGTTGGTAAACAAGCTACTTACCACACAGCCACTCCTACTCACTATTCACGAACTTCTTTTCAACCGGTTAGTTATCGTAAATTTTTTTTTGAGGCATCACATATACATGCATACCAACACACATATATACGCTTATATAATCACATTTGTATGTATGCATGTGTGTATATATATATGTATGTACGTATGTTCATACGTATCTATTTGTTTAAATATGGAAGATGTAGTATTAGACAGTTTGATTGAAAGTACATAGTCATTAACTTTGGCTGAAATTGATGCGTGAGAATATGGCCTAGTCAGATGCGCAAAGAGCCGTATAAGCATTGATTTGTGGTTTCGCTTCTGGCTTTAGGTTAGCTCATCATTTTTCGATCATTTGTTTGCATTAAAAAATTGTCGCTTCAAATCGGAGAATATACGTATATTATTATACGTTTATGCATAAAACCCAATACCAATCCGAATCGCTTCTGCCACAAACAAGTCTGTCCACTTAAAGTTGTAGTTTTCTTCAAAATAATCTAGTGATAACAGTTTTATGGTCATCTAATTATTCTTGTGACGTTTTAATGCTGCAGTATTTTGTTATTTAACATGAATGGAGTAGGATTGTAAATAATGCATTGGGAGACATTTTCATTCCAAAAATACCATTTACAAAGTTTTTGACGGTTAAGTTTGGATGAAAATTTTGGGTAGATGGTCATTAAATATCCGCCATTGACTGTTGAAATCAAAGTTGCTCATGATTATTTTGAACTGCTGACATTAAATGACTGTTGGACAGAACATGAGCAGGGAGAATTGCAGATTGCCGACAAGGAGTAATGATTATTTCGAGAGTTGGGGTGGGACACAATATAGGTGACGCGTGGAGTTAGCAAGAGAAAATAGCGAGTGTCTGATATGAGATACAAAAGTGTGCTCCAGTTATTCACGACATTAAAATATTTTGCTTATGGATATAAGATACTTCATGCCTAATAACAAGTAAGTAAAAATAATAGTGCTCACACGCATAAAAATCTATATAATATTTATGAAACCAAATAGTGCGGACACATATGCAATGGAAGAAAATTACACCAAGATACTCTCGTTTCAGAAACATTTATATAATAAGAAGGAATTATTGAACGAGTAGTCGTATAGAGACACACATTTCATCTTAAAGTCAGTTCTTTACTAACAACTTTCTTTCGAATAACGTTATGGTTTATGATGTCTAAAAGTAGAAACCAGATGTATCCCACAAGGGACAACGATGAGATTCACGTATACTTTCTCTTCGTGACCTTACAATAGTTTGCTTAGCAAGCCTTTGTCATCTTCAGAATGAATAATCAAGTAAAATTAGTCGCCCCAATAGGGAGAGCTTTTTAGCAAAAGTATTCTGTGATATTTTCAGTTAGAATCAATGGCGTGACATATTTCATTGTTTTTTAACATAGCCTGGGGGAAAAAATATTTGTGAGTAAGCTTTGGTAGCAGAAAGTGAGCAGGACATACTCGGCATAGCACAATAATCTGCACCCTTAATTTATGTAACCCTTAACCCACCTTTCACTGTAACCCTAACAGAGTCGTGGAAGCTGCCCATATTCTTCAGAATATATGGGAAGAAAATCCAATAATTGGCTTTAATTGGCAGATAAGATATTTTCGAAACGTATATCAAAACAAATAAAAAATAAAACAATTATTCCACGCTAAAAAGGGGTTAAATGTTTAAGATGGCAGTTGGCTTGCATCGAATGATTGCGAGGGCATTATGATTCTCACAGAAGTCTCTTCGCCCATCGAAGTGGCTTTGTAATGCTCCAACCAACGACTGCAAAACACACATACACATACATACACATACACACATACACTCACATTCACTTCAATGTATATACATGCAAAAGCACAGACAGACACGCACACATATATGTTATATATATATATATATATATATATATATATATATATATATATAATGTTAATTTTAAACATATCATTGAGACATAGCAACGAAATATTGCGTATATTTTTCTATTTCGGTATTATGAAAAATCTAATGTGTAATTACGCGGTAATTGTCTTTTATCAATATCGTTCCTGCAGCAAATAACCAGGAATCTAATTTTAATCTATAGATCTTGTTTTTAATGCATCTTTAATCCATTTGCCAATAGATCGCCAAGAGTATTAAATTTTATTTCACGTATTTAGTTGGATTATAAAAATAATTCCACAAAAGCGAGTTTTTTAAAGGCTTTCTTGGAGAGATAAGACTTACTTCGTATTCTTTCTGAAAAATAATTAGATAAAACTATATTGGCTTCTTTGATTCTCAATTCAGTTTTGTAAAGAGCGCTAGAAATCTAATATTTCGATTTTACCACTTCTGAAATGCGATTCACTCTCAGGTTAAATATTTATTTCAGAACCACATGAAATAAAAATCTAGTATATAATAAAAGAAAACTGCATATCTCTACAAACCAATGATGTTTAACCAAGTATAACATTCTGTGGAACAAAATAAAATTTGGCATGTAACGAAATTTATTTGTATTGATACAAGTTAGCTGTAGCTGATTAGGTTTGGTTATATTTGGTTATATTGTATACACGTATACAATAAAAAATTTTAATTGGTGACCTGAATTAAGTACCAAAGATATTTGAACAACTACAAATTGTTAAATATTTTAAAGCTTAATTAAAATACTTGGATCAGCGCATTTTAAAAGAATAAGGAGATACTTAAAACCACCTACATATTTGTCGCAATGACAATCTTAAATTTTGCTTAGAGTCCTGAGAAATAGAAATAAAAGGACCATATGTTTGACGGCGTTACTCACTTTGAAACAGTTAAGTTACAATAATTTGATGTTAGAAACACTTTGTTATTCAATTTAGATCAAGATCAGATGAAGCTGCGTTTCTCGTTTATGATTTATCTTCTTTTTCTGTCTTCCTCTTTTCCATTGTAAAAGCTCGGTAGGTAGTAGCAGATCTGAAAACATAGTGTTTATGGGCGCAGAGAAATATTTGGTTCTGAAGTTTGATGGTTTAAGCGTCAGCAGCCAAGGAAGAAGAAGAAGAAGAAGAAGAAGAAGAAGAAGAAGAAGAGGAAGAAGAAGAAGAAGAAAAGAAGAAGAAGAAGAAGAAGAAGAAGAAGAAGAAGAAGAAAAAGAAGAAGAAGAAGAAAAAGCAGAAGACTGCTACAACCATAACAGGTCAATTGTAGGTCACTTGAACATTAAGGTATATTCCACTGACGGCCTCTATTACTGGGTCCCGTCCTTTTCTTCTTTTTCGACTTCTTCATCTTCTTCATCTTCTTCTCTTTATCTTCTTCTTCCTTTTCTTCCTCCCTTAAAATAATAGTAATAATCCTTTCTACTAAAAGCACAAGGCAAGATATTTTGGGGGAGACGGGTTAGTCGATTACATAAACTCCTGTGTTTCACTGGTACTTAAATTATTGACTCCGATAGGCTGATAGCGGAATTTGAAATCAGAACGTAGCGAGAGATGAAATACCGCTAAACATTTCGCCCGGCGTACTAATTATTCTGCCGCCTCATCGCTTTAATAATAATAATAGTAATGATAATATTAATAATAATAATAATAATAATAATAATAATAATAATAATAATAATAATAATAATATTAATAATAATAATGATATTAATAATAATAGTAATAATAATAATACTAAAAATAATAATAGTAATAATAATAATTATGACAATAATAATAATAATAATAATAATAATAAAAATAATAATAATAATGATGATGAAGATAATAATAATAATAATAATAATAATAATAATAATAATAATAATAATAATAATAATATTAATAATAATAATAATAATAATAATAATAATATAATAATAATAATAATAATAATAATAACAATAATAATGATGATGATGATGCTAGAGCATATATATATATAACATACCCAGTTGACAACAAACTATGCAATAAGGAGGAAAAAAGTCGATAGATATGAGAGGTTAGCTTGGGAGGATAAGCGGTTGTGTTCAATGAAAAAGTTGGTAGGAGTACCAGTAAGTGTCGGAGCCCTGGGAACAATACGTAAAAATCTCGAGAATTACATGGAACATATACGGGCAACAATAAGGTTGTAGCTCTTGCAGAAAACAACACTGCTTGGAACCGCTAAGAATACTCCGGATGGTGCTCGAAATGTACGTAGTGTTACCTTAGTTCACTAGAAGTGAACGTCTGGCGCCATAGTACATCCCCAGCAATAGAAGCTGTGCAAAGACAATAAATAATAATAATATTAATGGTTTCAAACCTTGACACAAGGTCAGCCATTTTGGGGCAGGATATGTGTCGATTTCGTTTAAGAAAGATGTGTGTAGTGTGAATGCTAGACATGGTGAAAGTAATGAATCTGTGGGTTATGGATGATCTAAATCTATTTGCTAAGACTGAGAAAGAAATTGAGTTTGACGGCAACTGTGCAGATTATTAGCATAGATATTGGCATGGAATTTAGGATAGAGATATGTGGTGTAATAATTCTCAAAAGGGGTGGGGGAAACAGTAGAAACATGGGATCAAGCTGCAAATTGGCGAAACTATAAGAGGAGTAGGAGAAGAAGTATATAAGTACCTAGGTATCATTGAAAGAAATAAGAACAATGAAGACAAGATGAAAGAAATGTACAGGAATGAGTATTTGAGCTCCAATTAATACAAAAGGAGACATGACAATGTTATCAGATATATCCACTGGCTGTTGTGAGTTAAAACAAACCTCAAGATAGCCTAATAATGATATGAACGCAAGCCAGAGTGGATAATGTAAAACGAGCATTAAAAAATATTCTGGGATTTTAACATGCATTGCAACCAAGTCACAGAGGCGAGACGGCCAGATATCCTGAGCATCAAAAAGGATGTAAAACAAGCAAAGATAATAGATGTTACCAGACGATTTGAGGGTGAAATGTAAGGAAACAGAAAAGAGAGAGAAATACTAGTCACTGCGGGATGCGGTAGGGAAGTTATGGTGCACGAGGAAAATAACGGTTATACCGGTGGTGATTGGAGCGTTAGAAGTAGTTCCCAAGAGCTAAAAAAAAAGTATTGAGAATATTGGAGTTACTCTCAGGCTCGTAGTGTTCCGGAAGAGAGCTTTGATGGGTAAGGCTCGCATTTTAAGGAGAGTATTGTCTTTTTGAGTCACAGGAGAAGGCACTACTTGAAATCTTTGGTGTTTTGTTATTGTTTGTTTCAAGTAAAGAAAACCGCAAATAGAACAGCGGGAATCAAAACAAAAACAACAACAGCAGCAACAGCAACAACAGCAACAACAACAACAACAACAACAATAATAATAATAATAATAATAATAATAATAAAGCACTATTCAAAAATTTGAAAACGAATGTAACTGAAGATAGCTGGTAAAGAAAAGAAGCATATCAATTTCATAGGTATGTTGAAGATAAGACAGATAAAGAAATAAGATGACTGTGGATGACAAAAAGCACCAAGAACAAACTACATAAAATACAGATTAGAGAACATAGCAGAAAGTTTTAAGTGGATAATCTGTGGACAAAACGGTGAAACCGTATGGCATATTACCAGCCAATGTACGCCACTAGCCCAGAAGGATTATAAGAGACGCCACTACGATATAGCCAGGATTGTCCATTGGACACTCTGCCACAAGTATGGACTTGACAGAGTAAACATTTGGAACGACCTGAAGGTATTGTCGAAAATAGAAAAGCAAAGATTCTATGGGATTTCACGATTCAGTGCGACCAGGAGATAGAAAATAGGAAGCTGGACATAGTCTTAATTGAGAAAGAAAACAAACTACGCCGGATCATAGATATATCATGCCCAGCTGACAACAAGCTATGCGATAAAGAAGAAAGAAAAGTCGAGAGACATGACAGGTTAGCTTGGGAAGTTAAGCAGTTGTGGTCGATGAAAAAGGTAGCAGTAGTGCTAATAATTGTCGGGGACCTGGGAACAGTGGGCAAAAATCTCGAGAATTACGTGAAACAAATATTATATGCAGTAAGGGTGGAGCATTTGCAGAAAACAGCACTGCTTGGAACCGCTCGAATACTGCGGAAGATGCTCGAAAAATAAGAGGTGTTACCTTAGTTCACTGTTAGTGAACACTGTAGTACATCTCCAGCTTTTGGAGCTGTGGAAAGGGAATTATAATAATACTAATGATGAAGGCGGCGAGCTTGCAGAATCGTTAGCACGTCGGGCGATATGCTTAGCGTTATTTCGTCTGCCGTTATGCTCTGAGTTCAAAATCCGCCGAGGTCGACTTTGCCTTTCATCCTTTCGGGGTCGATCAATTAAATACCAGTTACGCACTGAGGTCGATGTAATCGACTTAATCCCTTTGTCTGTCTTTGTTTGTCCCCTCTATGTTTAGCCCCTTGTGGGCCAGAAATAAATAAATAATGATGATGATGATGACAACGACGACAATGTTGACGATAATATTAATAATAATAATAATAATAATAATAATAATAATAATAATAATAATAATAATAATAATAAAATTATCTGATAGTCTGCTTCAAAAAATCTTATTCATATTATCACTTCAATAAAACGAAATAAATTAATACATTTCGCGTTCCTGCTTGACATATGCATGCACATACACACGTACGTACATACATATATACATACATATTTACATACATACAGACATTCATACATACATACAAAATACTCATATGTATGCATACATACACTCTTCGATATATATGAGCTTGTGTGAGAGGGAAATGTGTGCGCTTCTTTGTGAATGAATATTTGTATGTGCCGCATTGCAAAAAGATAAAAAGATATGTATATATTGCAATAACGAAATTTGATTTGTTTTGTATCTAGTTGTTGCTATAATAAACACAACTAATTCTAAAGTACATTATCGGAGTAATATTCGAACCAGTAAATTGATTAAAATATCTTTGTTTTTCAATATTCTCAGGAAAACATGGAATAATAGCAAATTCGATTTCAGTTCAAAATTTTGATTGATTTATGTTAGCATATAAATCGGTGTTATTTCAAGCAAAACAATTTTGAATCATGAATATTTATTACATGAAATATATCGTCTAATAGAAAAATGGAAATAAAGCAATTATGTGAAATGGTGCAAACATTTTCACCAATAATCTTCTATGCCTCACTCTATATTTCCTAATGTGCACACAGGGCACTTATTTCTAACGTAGGTTCAATGATGGCTGAAAAACTAAATTTATTATATTGCGATTTGAACGTAGGACGGATAAACACGAAACAGATGTTGCAACGTATTAGTGCTTCTATCAATCCATGGCCATTGGAATATTTGATTAAAACCTTTAACTAACGCTTGAATATATATTGGTTCCAAATTTTGGCAAAAGACGAGCAATTTTGTGGTAAGGGCTAGTCGACTACATCGAACCCGATGCGCAGATATTACTTATTTTATCAAAAGGCAAAATAATCCCCGGCATAAATAAACCTCAGAAAATAACGACGGACGAAACTTTGCTAAGCATTTTTTCTGGTGTGCAAACGATTCTAAAAGATCGCGCCTTACCTTATGAATATATATTGTTAAATTATCTCATTGTTTCACAAAGCATCTTCTAATCTTATTCATGTTTACTAATTGCAGCTAACCCCAAACATGGAAATATTTTTAAATAACGTTCAGTGGCAGCATTTACGTATCAATTTCGTAAATTGCAAATAAGAAATTGAGTTCTATTGCTAGCCTAACACATAAGTTAATCGATATTGTAATATATGTACAAATGTGCTTGAAAGTGTGAACTTTTCATAATTAAATCTTGTATTTTTAATGAGATCTATCATCTGATCGTATTGGGTGTTCTTTGGGCCGGCATTTCCAAATGCTATATACGACAACTGACACGTTGGCTTCGAAGTACATTGTATTGGGTGCTCCATTGTTCCTTAAATTGGCAGAAAGTTTTGGAAAATTATTGTTATTCTGTGAAGTATAGAAGTAACTTAATATCATTAATAGCGTCAAAATATGATTTGGTGTTTACTTGTAAGCACTTAGTTTTCCTGGTACT
The DNA here is from genome assembly GCF_006345805.1 of Octopus sinensis. Taxonomy (NCBI): domain Eukaryota; kingdom Metazoa; phylum Mollusca; class Cephalopoda; order Octopoda; family Octopodidae; genus Octopus; species Octopus sinensis. The sequence goes on from NC_042998.1 coordinate 116,933,588, forward strand.
AAGGCTGCGTTTCCTTACGAACTTCTGCAATCAATACAAGTGTTAATTGAATATATTAGTTAAATTTATCGACTGTTCACTCATTCACAGTTTGTTACTCACAGTGCATATAGAATCGATATATACTGTAATGGTGGTAAAAAGTTTTACATGATAAAAACGTATTGTTGCAAGATATGTTTATTCCTGGAATTCAAGGTAAAAAATATGATAATATATTAAAAGAAATGAAAACAATATATATTAAGACAGTTGGGTTGACACATCAGAAAAGGAAGTAATTTTAGCAACGTAATTGTAAGAAGATTAAAATAAAATCAAAAACATTAAAGGTAACGCAGAAAAATATTTAAAATTATGCAATAATAACTATTAGAACAATATATAAATGCAATGAAACTATTAGAATGATGAAAATTGATTGATAGGAATGAAAAAAATCGAGAGAGGAAGTTGCAAAAGAACGAAAAGAAATAAACAAGACAAAGTAACGTTGAAAAATAAAATACAGATAATATTTTAACATTGCTGTAAATGTAATATATCCAACGAAATCATTTCCGTTTGGGAGGAAAGTCCAAAATAGGTTTATATTTTAATTATTTCCATTCCTTCTTATCTCTCTCGAGAATTTAAAAATATAAGCTAATCGTTCAATCTTGCCTGCTGATAAGGCAGTCATTCATTTTAATCTTTTTCCTATTCAACTCGTTACAAATAGTGTTACGTGTATTTTCTTCAATTTCCCTCTGTTATGTAAAAAAAAAATACATTAAAAAATCTTATGGCTATTCTATTCGAACTATCTACCTGTGTTCTGTAGGATTAAGACTAAACAAAAATAGAAAATTAATGTATCTTGGAAACGTTATCACTGAAACGAAATATTAAAACAATATCAATGCAAGATAGAGTTCAGCAGAAGTATTCATAAATAACTGAGATAGAATATCTTCAACAGTGATAAAAGAAACAAATTTAGCTTAAACTGCTCATTTAAAAAAATATATATATATGATATAAACTAGCCTTATATTATGTTACATAATTTTACCAACTGTATTTAGTTAATGTCTAAGAAATTTCACTCAAGGAATTGGAACTGCAAAATCCGATACAGTAATAACATTTCAAACATTTGTGATATCATTAGTAGTTGAAACTCTGTTTCATAGACATCACGTTTAGAATTCGTTTCTTTTTCCTTCAAAGCCATTTCACTAGTGTTACTTGTATGGAATTCAAATTATCTATGATTCACAAACACGTAGCATTCGTCAATAAACCGCGTGTTTTTTCTGTGTAAGAACCTGAGATATAATATATAATCAGGATTTTAAATTAGTAAATATATCACAATGAGTAATACATTGAAGAGCTACTTAATTTTTGAGAATATATTTAAGAATTAGAACATAAATTTTAACAAAATGCAGTGCTCCGGCATGGTCTCAATCAAACCACTGAACTCTGCAAATTAATGGAATGTAAATATAACTTTGTTAACTATACATGTATCTTTCTTGATTATACTATATGTACCAAACCCCTTCGTCTAAAAAAATTATTCCTGGTACTGAAAATATTCAGTCAATTTTTTTACCAACATCTAAAGTCTATTCCAATGTATCACCCTCTTCTTCATCTGAATGTCAAATGTCCTTTGCTTGGTACAAGTTCAGTCCTTTACGGTAAGTATCAAATTAATTTAATCGACTTAATTATTTGCTCTCAACATATCTTATCCATCACAGAAATATTAAAATCAAAGAAAACTCTATGCGAGATTCGATCTCGGAAAATAGAGTAACAAATTAGCATCAGCCTACTTGCCCATTTGTTTACCGATTGAGAAAATTCGTCGAATCATCTTATATAGGTCAAGGTGTATCTAACCGAATCTAACTGACTATAATATTCCCACACTATACTTTTATTTTCTCTTGTCGTTATATGAAAAAGTATGATTAAATATTATCTAATAATATTATGTAGTACAGACATCGAGAAAAATAATGCACACTTGTAAAACCACAACAGCGCGAACTTCATATTTTTTTAATGAAGAATATGATTTCATAGTGAACTACATGAGTTTCTACGAAACTGGCTGCATGGAAGACAATTCATTTTTCTTATAATATTTTGTAACATAGTGACAATAAATAAGATTTTACAAGGAGAGAAATAGAAACGGAGATAAACGTGCAAATTCGTTGTAGATCTAAACAATTTAACATGATTGCGACAGTTATATTGATGAATAGCTTGGAGCCAATAGACGTTGTTGCTTGTAAAATTTTTTATTCAGATATGATACCGGCAAATTTATCCACTTAAAATTATAGAACCAAATTTACAAATAACTATATTTGTAGTTCTAAAATGTCAGTATAGTTTAGAGGACATGAGGAGATAGAAATGAACGTGCGAAGATGTTTCCGAACTCAGTCACTGGGCATGCTAATTGTAATTCTATTCGCGTATAATTAGAGATCAATAGACATTTTTGCCAGTAAAAATGAGAGCGAAATAAGCATTACAATCTCAGTGTTCAACTGCAAGTGTAGGACGAAAATAATTAACACAAAAAACAATAAATTAAATAATTTACCGTTCAATAATACATTTTGAATGCTAAATCATTTACTGGAACACAAACGGCAAGTGAGAATAGGAGAATCATTGATGTTATTAAATGTCGATATTATTGTATTAGAAATATTTTCGTTCCATGCGTTAAAAACAACGCCCTCTCTCCCGTTAATTCAATTGACATCGACTAAATTTCGAAGTATCAACATGTTAATATAGACAATTCGTCACGTTAAAACGTATTACAGCTAATTACATTTATCTGACAATTAATTTGAGCGACAACAACATAATCATATTTAAAATTTCATTTAATCTAAGAGAATATAGATTTGAAACCTCTTTTAAACTAGTTTATCGAAAAGTATGTCAATGTAAATAAATATTTCAAACACAGTGCAATGCGGAACGTGGACTACACGCAGAAACAAAAGTATTTCCCAACAAAACAATCAGCTTATATACATGCAAACTGACACAGATATATTATGCAGTTACTTACAGGCAGCTTCGATTAAAATGTAGATATATTTAAAACTTTTGCATACGCTCTAGTGTGGAGAACACGGAGATGTCCCTTCAAAGACATTCTTTATAGACAATGCGTGTGAAATCAAACCATTAGAACATGAATGACATCACCGAGTCATCAGACTTGTATTTCCACCTCGTTATAGGGTGATATTTTTATAATCCGTTCTAAAAACATTTAACACAGAATAAGTTGTGCAACATGGTCTAAACATGAGGATACTTCTTGGTACTAAATATAATTGTATACATTCACGCGCAAATGCACATATAAATATATATGTATATAAAATTATAAATTGAGGATATCATTAAAATGACTATATCAGAGTCTAGCGTATGAACAGCGACCATATCGGTAAAATTAATTTTGAAGATAAACATTTATATAGTCTGCGTAATGTTCATGACCATCAGCTGTGAAGATATGCAATACATTGGACTGGTTTTCTTGTGCAGCAGGTATGCTTGCTTTCAAGATCAATACTTCGTAGTCTCAGCTATGAACTCCCACTAAGATGTCTTATTGGACTGAAAGAGACCAAGCCAGTGAAAGAGACCAAAGTACACAGAGGCCTTTACTAGAAATAACTCTTGTGACTTTTATGAACTCTCCTGACCCCGAAGTTGAGAGGCGAATAATCTGCCGCAAATGATTTCAGTTCTCTCAGAGGCTTCTATGAAGCTGGCACGACTTTGCCAGCAGCACGAATGTGTACAGTACTGCAGTGCTGCCTTGTCTCCTCTGCGCCATTGAATGCTTTGTCCGCTACTGCAGGTACATCAAGGGCCGAGCGCGAATCCAACCTCATTCTCTGATCTCCATCGTGCATACTAGATGGCGGGATTGCATTCTTAATACAGAAGTTTCGCACCTCACTAGCACAGTTAGAATGGAGACACTGTTACAACATTGCTGCTAAGCTGGTCGAGACATGTTTGCCAAAAAGCGGTTTTTGAACGCTAAACTGCGTCAAGAGGAGCTATAGTAGGCGGACATTACAATACTAGTGATGAAGAGAGATACGAAGAGTTCCGGCATCTCGACAGACACGGTGGGGGGGAATGCCTTGCGGAGCAATGAATAGCACCGATCGCTGAATCTCGTAGTTCTAGTCCGTGAGAATACGAGAGAGCACATTGCTCTATAGTGTCAAGCAATGTAATTTCAGTTGTGGACCGAGAACAGGAAAACTGCCGGAGATGATTTGTGAATACCTGAATTTCTGAACTTCATAGTCAACGTTGGCCTAAAACGGACAGCGATGACGACGATGACCACACACACAGACACAGACACGTGTGAGTGTGTGTGTGTGTATGTTTATCCAACCATGGATAAAGACCCTAAGAATTTTGATGGATCTTCTAATAAAATAACAATTGCACAGTTACAATATGGCACTTTGCACATAAATTCAAACAATTTTGTGGAATTTTAACAAGAATGTCCATCGTTTTATCTAAGTATATGTTATATTCATATATGTATCTTAACGAATATATTGAGAGTAATAACAAACAAGTTTACATACAATTACTGACACTAAGATTTAGATGAGTTTATGATAGCACCTGATGATGATGACGACATATAAATCATCGTTTGCACTAAATAAGACCTCTATTCATCTGTAATTCACATTTATCTTTCTGTTAGTAATACAAAAGACGAAAAAAACTGTTAAAACTATTTCTCTTTGTCTCCATGAATATTATTTTCTATTGAACTGAAAATGAGATATGGCGGTATGAAAGATAATTTCTCACCGATCATTTATTATTTGTGTATTTTACTTGAAATTATATTTTCTATTTGATGAACAAAAGCACTCTTCAATTTAAATCAATTTTAATTAAATTTACTTTTGGCTACAGAATACATTTGACGCTAATTCTAATCTACTGGGTAAATGTAAATTATTGCCATCAATATATACATGGTGAATCTTATTCTATCTCTCTATCTATCTATTTATCTATCTATCTATCTATCTATCTATCTATCTATCTATATATATATCTATCTATCTATCTATCTATCTATCTATCTATCTACCTGTCTATCTATCTATCTATCTATCTATCTATCTATCTATCTATCTATCTATCTATCTATCTATCTATATAACTATATATCTATCTATCTCGCTAGCTAGCTATGTATTTATTATCCATCGATTTATCTATCTATCTGTCTATCTAACTATCTATCAATTTCTCTATTCATTTTGCTATGTTTATATCTATTTCTTTATCCTTGTGGCTCTCCTAGACTGCCTTCTGTAGGAGACGTTCTTTTATTGACATAAACACAATGATTTAAACTCCATTTACGTAGACAACCGTTCAAACTGTAATACGTATATGGTTGCCACCTAATATTTTTATATCATTGTATCCAGAAAATACATCAGTAAACATAGATATAAAATGGGAAAAATGTTTGATATTCACCTGCATCATTTTTTATTAACGTTTGTCAAATTCTAACATTTTTGAGCCATCACTCTTATTCCATTTACATTCATTGATATTCATAACATATTAATCATATTTAATGGATTTTAAGTCATATAACCCGAAGCACTAATGAACGCTATTCCCATTGATTTTCATTATGTTGAGGTTTGAAGGCGACCTTCCAAATGTTATATGTTTTGTCACATGAAATGTTACTCATTAATAAGAAATATATTTCCCATGAAATAAGAAAATATACGATTGCTAGCCCACTTCTTTGGCGTTTAATATTCCATTTAATAAAGCAAAATTCAAGGAAGTAATTGCGTTTAATTTAATTAGTAATTATTGCAATATTGTATTGTGTTTTGGCTTCTAGATGTAGACGGACGTCAGTGTAGTTCTCAGTATAAACATTGGAAATTTAATATCAACATATTTGCAGAACAACCAGTGACAAATTTCATAAGATTTGTTCATTCTAGAAATGGGTTCATGTTTTATTTTTATCTTCTAAAGCTTCGCTTCTATTTACACTTTAACATGTATCCTACGAAGTGCAACCTGTGTATCTTTCTATGGTTTTATTTGTGAAAAATTACAAATAGCTAGAAATGTAAATATTGATTTACTCTTAGTGTCATTTATCATACCCATACTATACCCCAGAACCTATGATCAACAATGTTCCGATGGCAATAATCCGAATGTGAATATGTTTTGCTCGATAATGGGTTTGCATTACGCACATGAGTCGTTGGCAAATATTTGCATTTAAAGAAATCAAAATTGTTTAAAACATCATTAACAACACACAGAAAACAACACTTGGCGATTGGATACAAATAAAAATGCCATATCAACCGCATCAAAAATACATATAAAAAAGCATCTCAAATTGGATTAATCCAATCTAAACATTAAGACAGGAATTCGACGATCAAATATAATTATCCCTTGAAATAGAGTGAAAAATGTAAATAATTATATTATAGGGGAAACTGATTTATTTTAGAAACTGTTTCACACTCATACACTTGGTCTGCGAAACAATTTTGCCTTGACATGATGTGTTTGTAGGCACCACTCAAAACTTGCTTAATATTGCAGAAATAGTTCTATTTACGGAAAATATCCATCATGTGCCCCATAGATTTCGAAAACATTATTGATTTTCTATTGGGAGCGAATTTCACTTAGCATAATATATATTGCTAATAATGTGACGCTGATGAGTTTACAGCAATGATATACATTTTACAGCTGCTCATAACAGGTCATATTTGGATGTCTATACTACCAAATCGAAATACAGTACACAAGGAAGGAACATTTGTGGAACTTATGTGTTTCGTGATACGTGTATCTCTACGTAGGTATATGTGTTTGTGCATATATATAATGCCATGATGGACCGTGAAGTCTGGCGTAGCATGGTAAATTCCATTGTCTCGACCACGGTTGAACAATGATGATGATGATGATGATGATTACCTCGAAACAGCTGTCGAAATAAGAATATGTATAATTCATTTGTTTTGTCTCCTCTTCTTATATACAATATTCGGTATTTTGTACTCATGCCAATATTCACTCGAAGCTTAACGTTTTTTATCTGCTTCTCTACTTCTATAACAGCCTGATAAATAGCACTGCTATATCTAACTATTCAATGCTAAGGCGCTATCTCTAAATGAAAAGAGTTGTATTTTCGTTCCCAGTCAGTCACTTCAAAACTAACCTGTGATATCAATATCATAACTTCTTTGTGTTTATCCTCTCTCTCTCTCTCTCTCTGTATATAATATCTTTCTCTCTATTTCCCGCTCTCTCTGTATATATATACATATATATATATATATATATATATATATATATATACCCTTTCTCTCGCTCTTTCTTTCTCTCTCTCTCTCTCTCTCTCTCCGTCTATTTATCCATACATACATACATACATTTTCATATGTATATATGTGTGCGTGTGTGTGCGTCGCTTAACGTAATCGACATGGATGTCACCGTTTTCCAGTGTTATTTTCTCATTTCTTGCAGGTTTTCACAATGAAACTAAAATAACTAGCAGTTAATAACCCGATCGTTACTAACTCACTAAAAATATATTATCTGCCTTCCATCTTCTAACCAGCTTCCATTATATATATTTCTAATCTTTATCACCAATAATGATTAAATATTTCCTATGACTATTATTTCGGTATGATTGAAATAACACCACATTATGCAATTGTTAATAATGAAGATAGGAATATTAGATGCAATATTAATTCTATATCAAATACGCCTTCAATTTCAAATAATGTATAAAATATTCTAATCATTCTCATCTAATTATGGAAACATTATTATACGAAAATTAAGATTTCTACATTAATTTTCTCGTGTTATATCGCTCTATGTAGAGCCTACTTGGCTCCTGTATGCACCTTTCTTGAGATTTCTGTGCAGATATGGAAATTATGGTTAATAAAGTTTCTTTGAAATTATTCAATTCTCTTTGATTTGGGTCACACCTTATGTCACAAACAATTTAACAATGATCCGAGAATAAAGTTTATTAAACAGGAATATAATGTGCGTTTTGATGCGTGCACGCGTGTGTATTTTTCTCTACAGGCGCAAGGGTGGAAGTGTGGTAAGTTTTAGTCCCAACTCTAGTTATAATGAGCAAGTGTCTTCTTCTATAGCGGCGAGCCGATGAAAGTTTTATGAGTGTACTTAGAAGACAAAAAACTGAAGGAACCCATCCTATATATATATATATATATGTGTGCGTGAGTTTGTGTATGTGTGTCTTTGAAAGGACGCACAGGTGCATGTGTCTGTATTTTGCTTTTGTCTGTATCCCACCTCATGACAACTGGTTCGGCTTTGTTTACGCCTGTATAACCTAGCGGTTCGGCATCATAGATCGATAGCATAAGTACCAAATTTAAAAAGAATAAATGCTGTGTCAATTTGTTTCATTAAAGTTTTAGGAGCTCTGCCTCAGCATAGTTACAGTTCAATGAGTGAAACATGCAAAAGAATAAAACACAATATTCAGAAATTGTTCAAATAGCTGTTCAAATAACTTATACGTGAGTTTTTAGGTTTCAACGGCATTTAGTTATGTAAGCCAAATTCATATCACCCGTGCGTACACTCGCAAATATGTATGCGTGTGTTTGTGTATATATGTGTGTATGTTTGTGTATGTATATATGTGCATATGTCTCTAATCATATATGTATTACGTATGTGTGTGTGTATGTGTGTGTGCGTGTGTATGTGTGTTCTTTGACTTCTTTCGAAGCATTGAAACATTTGAAAGCACTTTGTTCAAAGATCGAAATAGAGTGTATACAGAAAAGTTGAGAGAATCACTTATTAGAATTAACGAGTCTGCTGGAAAATAGACAACCGTCATATACGTTACATCAAGGAGACTCTGGTGACTTTTATCATCTTGAAATCGTTATTTCTGTACAAGGGAGAAGAGAATATATCTGTTTTTGCTTTTGTTTAATTCGATGCAATATGATACTTGAAAATAGATCTTGTATAATGATCAAATGCACATGAATTTTTGAATATGTAATAGCTCATTGAATATCGAGGAAATACACGTTGAAAGATGATTGTTCCTGATTAAGTTGATTTTTCTCTGGTATTTTATTAATTATTATTTATGGACAGGTAGATATTGATATTGACAGTCACAGAAGCAAGGGGTGGATACATAGACATATATAAAATGAAGAATGATAGATAAATAGAAACATAGATTGATAAATAGGTAGATACATGCATGCAAACATGCATGCATATATCCCCACATCCATCCATCCATCCATTCATCAATCCATACATACATGCATACATACATACATACATACATACATACATACATACATACATACATACATATATACATACATAAGCAGTTAGGCATTGATAAATAAACTGGCAGACAGAAAAACAGAGATAGATATGTTTTGTTGATAAATAGCTAGCTAGCAAGATAGATGATAAGTAGATAGATATATATATATATATATATATATATATATATATATATATATATATATATATATATATATATATAGATAGATAGATAGATAGATAGATAGATAGATAGATAGATAGATATATAGATAGATAGATAGATAGGCAGACAGACAGACAGACAGCCAAACAGGCAGACAGACAGACAGACAAACAGACAGACAGACAGTCAGACAGACAGACAGATAGACAGACAGGCAGATAGACAGACAGACAGATAGATAGATAGATAGATAGATAGATAGATAGATAGATAGATAGATAGATAGATAGATAGATAGATAGATAAAGAGCGAGAGTGGGAGAGAGGGGTGAGATATAAGGAACTATAGAGCATATATTTTTGAGCTAATACTTGATGGTACAATGAATGTAATAAAGTAATTTGCATGCACATTGCCATTGCAGGTAAAAAATAGGGAATGGCCAGACATGGGATATTATCCCGAACAGTGCATTCTATTTTTAATTGTTGCGTAAAGCCACAACCACTGATATCTCTTGAATACATTTTCCAAATTCTTGGCAACTGCAACGAATGTAGAATTAGTGTTGTTATCGCTGTTCTGTTTCTTTGCTTTATCATAGTATTCAACTATAGATCTTTGAGCCAACACTGTTTAATACAACGAATATTAACTATACATCTGTATAAACAATAATTTCGTGGACAGAAGTCCCAAGAGGATTGCCCGACTAAACACTCTACCTCTGTCTGCGAAAGTATAGAATATGCAGGCCTACTGTTTACATTTAACGTAACAAAGAGTTTTGGCTAAAATAATTCTAGATATAGCCAGTACACTGTAACAAAGAAACAGAACACTTTACCAAACCAATAATTTCATGTAGATAGAGCGATCAATAGATCGCTTGATAGAATGAATTTGAGACTTTTTAGTTTCGAATTTAATGTGTTTTGCAAAGACATGTGTCACGATGGAGCAGATATGTATTTGACTTCTATTTGGTAGGTCAATCTTAAAATATCCGACATATATATCATGGAAACATAATGTGTGCATGTATCAGAATATACATGAAGTGTATGTACATATATGTGTGTCTGTGTATATGTATGTCTAACACAGGCACACACATTTACACACGCACAGACTTGCACACACACAGACACATACACACATATATACACTTTGTGTACATACACATACGTGTATGTGTGTATGATAAATACATGTATATTTCGTTTGTCTTCCTGTAGTTATCGTACACAATCTTTGCTTCCTGTTATTTTCTTTTTCTTTATGAGAATTTTTGAGACTCGATTCTTAATATATTCAGGAACGTGCGTGTATCTGTGTATCTCCGTGTGTATGTATGTATGTATGTATGTATGTATGTATGTATGTATGTATGTATGTATGTATGTATGTATGTATGATTGTATATGTATCAGCATGGCCGCAGCTCTGAGCTGAAACTAGAGAAAAAAAAGAAAAAATAGACAAAAATATATATACATATATGTGGATATATATATATGGATATATGTATATATATATATTTATATTTATATAATATCCATATATACATTCTTAAAGACATACATACACACACTTTATATATATATATTATATATATATATATTATATAACGTAGATAAGAATACGCTGCGAAAATTCATACAGATATATATATATATATTATATATATATATATATATATATATATATGTATATGCAAGCTAAGTTCAAATCACCCCAAGTCAATGTTGCCTTCTATTCTTTTAAAGCTGAAAAATTGTATTCAGCTCAGTATTACTTAAATTTTTTCTCAATGAAGTTTTTTACATCCTAGATAGATAAGGGACGAGAGATTGGAGAAGGCTTTACTGTCGTGATGCCGTCCATGAGCACGGAAAACAATTATAAAAATAACTCACATGCCAGCTCCTAAGCCATATGCGAATGCCCGTAGGGGGTTTATGATTTTCATATATTACATGTTCACCCCTTTGATTAAAAGAAGGGAGACATACATGGGATGAAAGAAATCTACATCACCCTTATTGGCTGAGTAACAGTTAGGTTGTACAAGAACTTACGAAATCAGTGTGAGACAAGTATTAGGGATCGAAGGACAATTCCTATAGAATCTATCCGGGAGAATTTAATTACATTAATCGAAAGCCAATGTTTAATATCCACAGAAACATTGCTAGTTTTAACATGCTAGTGTATATCGGAAACTGACGGTTTTTGATTAAACTTCAACATGATTTCAGATAGTGATGTCCATTAACATCCTCATCCATAGGTGTTCTCTAATTTCAGTCACCATATATTACATACATGCATAAACACTTACCTAACGACAAAAAGCAAAACAGGTTTTGATAAGGTTCTACATATTACCAATGTTCGTGATTGTATGTATTAGCTATATGTATATAATTCCATTAGACGTGTGTTAATTGATTAGTTATGTTATGTGGTACATAACATAGGTTAAAAGTTAAATGGATGTTAAAGATTAGTGTAAAGAAAATAAAACAATACTTCAAAAGAATCAGACGTGGAAATATCGCTAATTTAAGACTAAATGCCAAGGTTATAGGTACGACATATTATAAAAGCATGGTATGTAATATACGAAGTGTGTCTTTATCACCTAGCAAGTATGGTGTTCGATTTTTATGTACGTATTAGAGGACATCTTTGACAAATGATTTCTTGCATAAACACATATTGATAAAATTTTGTGGGGTGAAACTCTACAGGCAGAAAATATATGGGAACCTGAGGGGGGAAATCATTTGTCCTCAAATGGGAAACTGAAGGGGATCAACTGTGGAGACATTTGCACGCTAGATTACTGAGTAAAGTACTGTGATACGTTGGTTTATTCGTTCCGTAAACTTTCAAGATCATGCTTGCCATCCGTTTTTCACAACACCATTTCGCATACGCATATACATACACTCAAACACACTCTCTCTCTCCCTCACACACACATATATGTATATATATATATATATATGTGTGTGTGTGTGTGTGGTGTGTGTGTGTGTATACACATACACACACACACATGTATATATATATATATATATAATATATATATATATATATATATTAGTATACAGAACATATAAATAAATAAATGTTCCTTAGTCCCCTTTACATTTAGCTAGATCTGCGCGAAACTATAATAGTTTCCTTAAAATATTTAAATAACCATCTCTCTCTTAAGTTGTTTATATGGTTGAATGACGCTTAGTCATTTCTTTCGTGTATTTCTATATATCATAATTTAGATAACTGCATCGACATAAATATTAATAAAAGTTCGGTCTTAAATGTACTGCTTTGTGTACTTATATACGTGCGTCTTGCTAGACTTTATTTGCAATAAATATCATAAATAGCATCGGCTTTCAAATATCTCCCTATAATATATAAGATTATCGCCTGAAAATCTTGCTCAATAATACATAGTAAGCATTTTATAAATTATGAGCAGTTTTGGGTAACAGTTATTCTTTTGACACTAATAGTCTATTGCTTCCCGTGTTTAGGATGTGCACTAGATTCGACAACACTTGATTTCTTTCTCTCTCTTTCTGTTTTTGAAAACTATACTGAATATTTGTTGGTTATCAAAACAGGTCTATAATTTCGGGAGCAACTATCCTACGTATAAATAGAGGAAACAAATATAGCACTGCATTATTACCAAACAAATTAATATAATTTGCGTTAGATATTTAGAACTCAGAACCAACCTTGAGTTAGAAAATATTTATCACCGTTGTATTTATCTATCTTTTCATAAAAATAATTAGCCCGCTCTTCCATCTTTCTATGTTTTATTGTATCTCAAGGACGAATGAGCCTAGTTTAGTATCTACTGAACTAAACTGTGAATCATTAGTTTTTCTGTTTGATTTCTCGTAAGGGAAAAATGACATTTTCTTATGCTACATCACTGGTTACAGTGCTCTCAGCTGATAAAAATTATCATCATTAACAGTGCACACGGTCAGAGCCAAACTAGCGTAGTAAACTATGCTACCGTATCGGTTGTCGGAACAAAAGCCATCAGCCAAGAAAAGGATAAGTTTAGCATCCTATCTTTACTCTTGTATATCTTGGCTTCTAAATCTAAGCATTGAAAAATCAGTTTGTTAAAGTTCGTTGATATATTTGTTAATGAAAACAAGTTAATTGTTATGACCGAAACTCGATTACTAATTTTCAATATTTTATCACTTATTATGGAAGGAAAGAGTGCAGTCACTATAAATTATATGGATAACAGCTGAAGTTAGAGAGAGAAATAGAAGAATAAATGACGGTTTGATTATCCTCAGTCCTGAAAACTGCTCTGCCGAAAGTAGCCAAGTGCCAAACGTGAGATGGATTCTGTCAAGTATGCAATGATTAATGAAATGATAACTAATCCTCCACTCAAAACAACAATGATGATCGCGAGACTAATTCCAGGATCATATATTTCAAATCTTCAAATAAAAGATGCAGAAGTGGATTTTGATTTACATCCGAATGTTATGAATAGTAGAAGAAGCATGTAAATGTTCTCTTTTTCTAAAAAAAAAAAAAACTCAGGCCACATCGAATGTTCAGTGTTAACTTTTATTTGTATACAGTGTCTCCGCATTTTGAGGATAGATGCTATCATTTTCATATAGAGGATTTAAGATGTAATGGATTTTATTCTCTTAAATTTCTGCACCGCTAATAAACGCTAATTAATTTATTTTTTTAAAACTTGGAATTGGTTAACGTTATTGAAATTAAAATTTCCAATTAAATATAAAATACCTTTGGAATTAGAGATATCACAATTAGTGTTTCATCAGGAAATCCTTGTTGCTTATTTGTATATATATATATTAGAGAGAGAAAGAGAGAATGAGAGAAGTGAAATAGGTCGGAAACATTGCATCACATGTTTTTCTGACAACATTTGAAAATAAATGAGTCAAAATTAAATAAATATTCAGTTTTATTGATTTTTTTAAAAACCTCTCGCATTGCAATTCTTCTTCAATCAGAATTATCCATTAAATATCTGATCATTAATAAATATAAATATGTTAAGCAAAAATTAAAGAAAAACTTCAAGATAAAATGAGTAATATATGAAAGTCATAAAAGAAAAAAAGTAAAAAGAAAGAATTAGAGGAAACGGAATTACACAAGGAAATAAAGCAAATAATTATTGAAAATCTATACTGGATGGACATGGAATTTCTGCAGAATGTGGCAAATATACGCAAATGGGAATACTTATCAAAAGAAAACATAATTTATTGTAAATATAATGAAATAGAAAGAAATCCACAGATAACAATTGACAATTCTGAAATAAAATTTAGAAATTCCTTTGATGTTCAATTTATGAAAGAAATGTTAAGCAGAAAAACAGTTGTAAATGGATACTCGTGAGTTTCAAGGGTGAATGTCTGACCCTAATGACCTAGTCGTTCAGTTAGCATGCGAGCGGCAGCATATTCTATAAACGATTTACTGTGCAGTAGACCTCATTGATAATTAACATGCTCGTCTCTGTCAAGACTGTTATTTGATGGTACAATCTATCTGCACAACACTTAAACTGTTTCTATCGAACCGGTTTCGTACGCAACGTTTGATTGTTTCGGATCAATAGTAAACGAACCTTCCAAACCTTCCACGCGATACAATCGATCACGGGACTTCGATATACAATGTGTAATAAGTGGTTGTTTGACACAAAATTACTTCTGATCCAGCATAGAAGAGATTACTGTTTACAACCGTTTTATATTTTATTCAAACCTAATATATACAGGCTTACATTATCTGCTGGGCATGATCATTCAACGAAGAGCAAATCAGTTGACCCTGCAGAGGTCATAAGAAAATTATATATATGTAAACTTCAGTACGAGTAGTGAGGTCATTTCGAGAAATACTACATAACATTTAGATAACATTTTCGGCTTTACCATCAGTTCTTATATTATACAGCGACACACACATACATTCATGCATAAGAAATCGTGCCCGCGCACACACTCGTGAACACATATGAACTCATAAACATGCACACTCACACATGCAAATACTCACTCACAGAAAACACATACATATACATGAATGTGTATGTACTTCACAAGATCTCTGTTGATTTAATTCTATTCACAGTATATTAGTTATCCTCCAACTCTATCGAAGAAAACACTTGCTAGTGCAAATGAGTTGGGTTCCAAGTGGATGGAAGGCGAATTCTTTTACCACAGAGCTATGAATGAGTTCCCATGCGGTATTCACAAAGTTAGAATAATTTCAATTTAATTTATAAAACTGATCATATATATGTATACATCGTTATATTAAAAATATAAAAAATATCTTATTAAGTTTCAAGAATATAACGAAAATATAGGTAATTGAGTGAAATCATGTAACGAAAAAGCCGATACATTTCAATTCAGTATTGAAATTTATTATAAGCGCCAAATATTCAATGCAATTATCTAGATCTTGATTCTGCATTGTAAAATGGCTTTCACTTACACACCCACTCACACACAGAATCGCGCGCACACACTCAAGGACACACACACATACATACATATATGTACATATGCATCAATATGGATGTGTGCGTATGTATGTGTTTGTGCGTATGTGTGTGAGTATTTCAAGTTACAAACAAGAGTATGCTTATATAATTAACGATCGTAGAAGATTATGTATCGCAACAAATAACAAAGCACTAAATATTTCTATATAACAACTATTCTTAAATTGGTTGCAACCATATTTTGTGATTGCAGTCTCACGAAATAACGTCATTATTTCATATTTTGTCCTGGTTTATGTTCAGATATGCAAAGAAAATAATTCCATCCTGTCAAAACAAACAACACAATTTCAAAATTAAAAATGGTTTAACTAGGTTCTCCAGTATAGTTACCAATGAAGACAGGGCATGCTGTAATTTTCTTCTCAGAGGAACTACGTAGTGATTATTTACAGGTTACTCTTTTACACTTTTACTTGACAGCGGCCATGATGGAGCACCGCCTTTAGTCCAGCTAATCGACCCCAGGACTTATTTCTTGTAAGCCTAGTACTTATTCTGCCAGTCTCTTTTGTCGAACCGCTAACTTACATGGTCGTACACACACCACCATCGGCTGTCAAGCAATATTGTGGGGAATAAACGCACATACACCAACAGATATACACACATATACACACACACGCACACACAGACACAGACACAGAAACATACTCACACACACACATACATATATATACGACGGGCTTTTTCACTTTCCGTTTACCAAATCCACACACAAGGCTTCCGTCGGCATAGTAGAAGACACTTGCCCAAGTTTCCACGCAGTGGGACTGAACGCGAAACCATGTGTTTGGTAAACAAGCTACTTACCACACAGCAGAAATAAGGTTTGAAGGTTTTTCTCTTGTCTGGTTTAATTGTTGCATAAAGATTTTCAAGTTCACCTGGAATATATATTCGAAGAGAGAATTTGAAACGTATCAATTTCCGTGGTAGAAATCTGTCACCATTGTAACTCATAAACTGTAATCAACTGTAACACAGTGAGGTGGCAGGACCGTTAGTACGCCCATCAAATGCTTTGTAGCATTTCGTCCGTATTTGCGTTATGAGTTCAAATTCCGCCGAGGTCGACTTTCCGTGTCGATAAAAAAGTACCCGTTGAGCACTGGCGTTGGATGTAATCAAATTGTTCCCTCACCCGAAATTGCTGGACTTGTGCCAAAATTTGAAATCAATATTAATCAGTTGCATGTGATATAGAATATATTACTCAGGGGTGATATATATTTAATAGAGTGGGTGTTTTTTGACTATAGTTCTAAATTAAAATTTCCCTGCTCTTCAACCTACTAGTACCTGTATTTCTATTCAAATTCGTACATTTGAATAGAGTTCCAGTTAGAAGGGATTGATATGTATGTAAGTAAGCAAAATATATTTGTGCATGAAAGTTTGAGAATATGTAATATTTTCATGTATAGAAAAGAATACTAAGGTTGAAGTGACTTAGTTTCAAAATATGTGTAATAAATTAGATTGTAATTCTTCGTTTGATTTCGATACCATTCTCTAAACGATACTGCTAATTTCTTTATTGCTGCAAAGATAGCAAGTAATACTCAAATACTATTGTTTATAAAATCTGCAAGTCTTAGGTAAGAAATGCTGGGAACCTTTTGCGAATGTAGTATATGTGAATAAATGGACTGAATGATTTCCTAGTGGCAACCTAACTAAAAAGAATTGTAGAAGATAACCGTTGCCGTACCAAATTCACAGGCCACTTATGTATAACTTCATTTGTGTGTGGAGGGTTACTGTCCGACTATTATCATAAAATGCTCAACCTTATAGAAACCGAGAAATTATTGCAGTTAATGACAATATAATAAAGAACTGGGGTTTTCAGGGAGACTTGGAGCAACAATCTACACGTTTTAATAGATTTAGTTACTCCCTCAACATTTGGTTGATTTAAGGGATGATATTGCCTTAGTTTTAAATTGTCTTCCATACTTCTGAGAATGACAAGTTAATGGACGTAAAATACATGCAATAAATTCGAAGTTTTACAAAGTCTCACTATATAAAATCGTTATTAGTGTAAGGAAATATATAAATTCTTGGCATGTACTGTTATACATCTATGACATCAAAAATACCATTTTTCCTTCAATCTAAATCCGTTGGGTAGTTGTCTGAGACTGTATGCCTGTGGTATATGTAAATTCAAAAAGGGCAATTAAAACATTACTTCAAAGACAGTGGAATATACTAAAAGAGTTAAAACAATATTTGTAAGCATATTCAATTCCAGCACGTTAGAATATTTTATATATTTCCTCATGTTTGATAACATATGCATCAAATTAATATTTGGCTCATGTCTGAAGATTGACGTGTTGTGAAGTATAGAAAAGTACATGCAACACACAAGCTAACAAAATAGAAACACGTTTGTATAAGAGAACAGGTTGGAATGTATTGATCCATTGTCACAATTCTTGAATGCATCAAAAGCAATAGTACATGTATTATTTCTTACGTGTGGAAACATGAAATAAACACAAGTCAATTCGTATATCTACATTTTTTCGCAAGCTTGACACAGCTATCTCATTATATTAAGCATACAAAAATTGTTCAAGGTTATTTAATAAAAAAACCTGAATAAAAAGATTTCTAGAAGTATTGAAATAAAATTACATTTTATAAGAAACAAAGTATAGTCTAGAATATTGTTTTCCTCGAATTTTACGTCCAAACACCCACACATAAACCCACTTATGCATATATATATATGCACACAAAAGCACACACACACACACACACACAACACACACACACACAGAAACACAGACATGCACGCACGTACACACACGCACACATAAATAATACATACGCACACAACACACACACAGAAACAAACCCACACGCACGCATGCACAGACACTCACGCACACATACATACATACATATACATACAAAGACAGATACGTATGTTTCCCTAACTTTTTAGTTAGATCGTGGCCACATTCTAATATCTTTTACCCCACCCGCTTGCATATGAACTGGTTAGAAGGCCTGAAAAGTGCTGTAATACTGGAGAGAGAGAGGGCATCAACACACCTCTGGCTCCTTTTTACCTCACTAAACGGATTAACAGGAATTGATCGATGTCCAACCCAGCAACGGTAAGCTGCGATTTTATAAAGGTGAGCTCTGCACACTAACTAGATCAACTGTTGCCATTCCTTTCATTTGGCATATCTTCAATGGATTCATCGTATATAAAGCCTTTAAAAAAACCAACATGAATTGAATTCCTGAATGTCACTCACGTCTAGAAGTTGCATAAGAAATTCATCTGAAGAAAGACTAGCATAATGTGACACTTAGGCACAGACAATAATAACAAAATATTCCATATTTCTACGGCGTATCATAGAGGTTATCAACATGCTTCTAACTTATAACAAGACACAAGTGAGGAATGGTTTTAACGATGAGTTGTTTTATCTTTCAATGTGGCATGGAGGATCTTATAGATCTTCCATGCCACATTATGCGCTGATATCACGCGATGCAACAGAGTCATAACAGTCAATTATGTTAAAGGAAAGTATGCAAACCACAACACGTAATCGTTCTGATATAGTCTCAAGAGAAACTTCTCTTCCCAGTCACGCAGCATTAGGGTGCTACAGAATCAAGGAAACGACATGCCTCCCAAATACCATGGAGTCCTTGACTGGGCACTTCCACAATTTTCTTGCGTTTGTCAATTTTCAATAATAACTCCGGAAGATAGTGCATAAAATGCAACACTCTGCCTTCTCTAGAAAACTGACCGAATTTATTTTTCTAAAACAGTTAGGTATTGCGAATGAGTCTCACATCACTTCCCGATGTTAACTCTAAATACCCACCTTAGCATAACTCGAACCATGTACAAGTGAACGCTATTCAATTCTTGTTTGCATATATATCGAGATTATTTCCCGCCTATAATCCAGAATAAATTTTAAAAACGATGCTTTGTTTGATATATGAATTGAAGCGCAAGTCACTTTACAAGTTGGCAACGCGAGACGGCTTAGTTCATGCGATATGTCAATAACTCACGTAACTTTATTCGGAAAACTGCCATATCACTGATTATGTGACGCCAATTCACCGAATCCTCCACCACGTGTCTATCTCTGAACGTGCCTACCAAAATATCAAAATGTCCCAAAATTAGTACCCAGATATAACTTTAAGTTGTCTTTATTCCTACTCGGTATGCTCTCCAACGAAATTGTAATACAAAACGAGCTGAGTCATTGTCTTATTAAGTACTTGCGAGATCCGACTAAATCCTAAAAGTGCTAATATAATTCTTTAACTCACTTATTCCCCTGAACACACCCCAAGTGTCCAAAACTGCAAAATGAATATTCAATAGAATATATTAATTTCAATTCCCAGGTTGTATTCCATTTACACATATAAATGGCATGATGTTTTGTAGTATAACACATTACTTATAGAAGAACTCCTGCCTTAATCTATCTCTCTCTCTCCCTCTTGCTTTCTCTTTCTATCTACCTATATATCTATCTTTGTGCTTAGTATTTGTCCATTTTCTGTATTTCTACTCATGTGTATGTGCACGTCTGCAAAAATACACATATGTAGCTTTAAGTATATAGACATAAAGATTTACACAAATATGAGGAGACCCCCTTCGGTCATGAATGACCATGAGATTGCACCTAGAAAATTACCCACCGGAGCACAAGTCCAGGCAAAGTTGTTTGTGGAACGCCAGCAGTCGCCCATCTATACCAGCCTCCCCTCTTCACACCACTGATGTTATCCAAGGGAAAGTTAAAGGCCGATACAGCTTAGCACCAGTGATGTCGCAACTCATTTCTACAGCTGAGTTAACTGAAGCAACGCGAAATAAAGTGTCTTGCTCAAGAATACAACACACAAACCCGTCCAGGAAGCGAACTCACAACCTCACGATCGTAAGCTCGACGCTGTAACCACTAAGCCATGCGCCTTCACAATACACGAATATATGTATATATAAAATGCACATACTCATTTTCAGGCGTACACCTTTTTCACTTTATCAATATATCTAGTATTCAATGATAATTATATGTATTTACGACCTAAATTGTTCATGCTTTCATCAATATCACATAAAAATCAGGCTACATCTAGCAGTATTTCTTCGGTGTGGATCGGGATATATGAAATTATTGAATTTATCAGCTGAATATATTAGCAGTATTTAAATAACACATTCAAAGTAGCTCATTAATTAAGTTTCTGTACATATTGATTTTCAATCTCTGATTCTTGGTTACTTATGTTGTTAACATGAAATTCTTTGGTTATTGAACAGTCATGATCTAAGCGACATCGCTCTCTTTGTCTGTCTCTCTCTCTCCCGCTTTCCTTCTCGCTCACGCTCTGTATGTCTGTCTCTCTCTTTCTGTTTATCTATCTATCTATCTATCTATCTATCTATCTATCTATCTATCTATCTATCTATCTAACTATCTGCCTGTCTGTCTGTCTATCTATCTAGACATATATGTATTGAAGGAAATGATTTGAGAATGATTTCTTTTGCTTTTGTTACTTCGTCGCTTGTTTAATAAAATTGGCTCTTGTTTTTTCATGTTCATTAAATTACTACTAGCATTAGTTTGAAGTATATCCAAATAATGAACAAACCTAACGGAAATAAACTGACACATTTTTCAGGAACGAAGTGCATCTATTCACTACTGCAGGAATATTTATATTGTAAACCTCCATACAGTTTCTTTTACACAGATGCTGCCACTATATATGAGCTTTCAAATGCTGATTAAATTTTAACTATGTTCAAAGCATTAAGTGCAGACTATTTTCAATTAAATTTATCAAGATTTTGCAGCTTATATTAATTAAAGAAATGCCCATGTAATTATTATCCATCATGTTGTTGTTTCCTGATTTAATTCTGTCGCTAAAACGACCATTTATTAAATGCATATCTTAGCTTGGGCAAGGCACCTGTTTACTTTGACCAATATTGTGAATCCCATCACTAGATATGAATCTTTATTTCTCATTTCTTCTTATTGTATTTTTATCATAACTTGCATAACAGAGTGAAAATTATCTTACATTTTCATTTAAGGCTTCCTTGATTCTGGGGTCCTCAGCGTTCATTTGTTTCCCCCTTCAAAATCTATTCATTTAGATTTTAACAATATTATTCAATAATATTCATGCAATCTCGTCTAGAGCCACGTAATTGTTATTCATACTGCATGACAAGAGCGAAGCAATTAATCACATATGATAATGATTTTAAAACATTACCACAGACAAAAAACTATATTACATACTAAATGGTCAATTGATATCCTAGAAATAGCAGCCAAATCTACTACATCATACCTTCTTAATGAAACCAGAAAGAGCAGTTTAGAAATACAGTACTTGATAAACGAAAGAATATGAGCTGGATGTCTTTGATCAGAAAACTTCAAATTATGAGTCGATCAGAGCTAAATCATACAGCAGTGAGGAAATTTATACTGTGATTCATTTCGAAGGCATAAGATGCGTCATATATTCGTAAATACTTTAGCAATTGCAGTCACTTAACGTTCATATGAAATATAAAAGTTATTCCGAACAATTCTTTTTTTTTTTTTTGAGGCGGGGAATCGAAACTTATATTTTATTAAAAGCACAAGGGAGAGGCCAATGATTGAATATTCAACTGAAAGTTTTGCGGTATCTTGCTCGGTGGAAGGCGGGGACTCGGTTATTTCTGTCACCCGGTGTAGTAATACCAGCTGACACTTGCCATGATTCTTATTGCAGTGACTGACTAGTCAGCTTTTATTTCCCCGTTTAGTTATTTTCCCGAGCCGCATCTAATCTCAACGTCTATACACTAGTGAAGTGTATGCACTTCCTCTTTCTGATATAGAAATATGAGATCATGTTTTGTGTTGAAATAGCCACGTTGTGAACTTTACAATTAGTCCTTTTCAGATCATTACAATAAATACAACCAACTTTAGAGGATACATTCAAAGATACTTTTAACTAGTTGCATGCTTCTCAACTTAAACGCCTTCAAGGATAAATTTACCATTTATTCTGGTCTGATTGTATCAGCTTTAAATATCAAGTTAATCAACTGGTTCTGCCCGACCTGTATAATACTGGAAGGTTGTCAGCTTAAAATGATCTTTATTTAATTAAAATATTTGTACAACTTCTCTGTTACATAAAATGAATACCTAAAAGTTTGAGATCAGAAAGACTCCTTTCACTGGAAATCTGCAAACGAGTAGTGAAATGCATTGGAAAATACGCCGTTAGAAAACAAAGAAATGCAGAAATGAATTTAATGCAATGCAATGAATAGATTAATAGTTCAATGGGGAAAAAAGAACGTATGTTCGATTTTAACTTTGAATGATGGATTGTGTACGGTAAAACATGCAAGAATGAAAATAGGAATTTACATCTATATACCTGAGTAAATATATAGAATGGCAATAAAGTTCTTACCAATGTCTGAAAGATGTTCAGCGCACCTAAGATTTGTAAATGACATGCCTATTCAAAATGTGTATATATGCGCCAACATAATATGGATAGTAAGATCGTACAAAGACAAAGTTAGTTTCCAGTCCTTGAAGACTAGTGAATTCATTGCTGTTGATATTTAACTTGTTTTTTTCCAATCAAAATTCTGGGAGAGAAAAACATCGAGATATAGTTTCCTAAAGAGGAGATAGCATTACGTCGCTGTGCAATCGACATACAGGGTCCACCATCGTGCAGTGATTCGTTCTGTAACTGTTTAGATCACATGTGGGAAATGTTTCATATTGTTGATAATGTAATTTGATATGGAGTGGAGAAGTTATCTAAAGGTAATTAGATAAATTTGGTGTCGAAGATAAAACATTCTCACATGAGAAATAACGGAAATTTTTCAGGCCCATACATTTGTAGCAGGTGAATTTTAGGTTAAAAATTTAAGACGCGTAAATGCTAAAGGGCATATAAAATAAATATGTATAATAACGCTTAAGGCAGAAAGAGAAAATAAGAGATACTAAGACTATCCCAACGAGGGGAAGAGAGATAAAAACTGAAAGGTAGGAAGATATGTTGAAATATACAAAGGCTGGTTAAAGAAGAGACTGTGAGAATACAGATAAGCATGTTATTGTAAAGCAAAATGAATACGATCAGTAATTAATGAGTAGCTAAATGTACAGATGCCGATACATATTTATGAATTTCGGTGAATACTTTTCACTAGGCAACAACAGATTCTAATTAATAGAATTCAAGTGAGGTTCATAGTTCTCGTTTAACACTTCGCAGTCATTGCGCAGACAGTTAATTATTATATAAATATATAACGCAGAAACATATCAGGCATACAAATACAAGCATGTGGATGCATATATATATATATATATATATATATATGTACACATACACACACACACACTTGCAAATTAAGACACAGTTATTCTTTCTTCTTCTGCTTTAACCTCTTTTTCTTTTTCCTCTTCGGTTCTTCTTCTTCTTCTTCTTTTTATTATTATTATTATTATTATTATTATTATTATTATTATTATTATTATTATTATTATTATTATTATTATTTATTGTTATTATTATTATTTTATTATTATTATTATTCTATGTTTGACTTTTGCTTTATATTTGTACAAGTTGGCTCCAAGTCTCACCCAGAGACCTCAAGAGACAACAGGGTTGGAAGTTCATGTTGTTGTTATGCCTAGTGTGCCATATATTTGGGGGGTGGGGATGTTGTACTAATGAATGTCTAAAAAAAAAAAAAAAAAAGTTTTTTTTTTTTTTTTTTAAACCGAAAATTATGTTTGTTTTAAACCTTGAGATTACATAGAGAGTATTTTGCGTAGGATATGAGCAGTTCCCATGAGCACTATCTTTTGAACTTCTGCCATTTTGGGGTTCCTGGTATCTGAGTTAGGTAGCTATCAGCCCCTTTTGCTATCATTCCCAGGGCACCTATGACAACAGGTATTGTTTTAGTCTTCAGCTTCCACATTTTGCTGATTTCTATTTCAAGATCTTTATATTTGCTCAGTTTTTGGTAGGTCTTGACAGATACGTTTATATCGATTGGGACAGTCATATCAATGAGGAGGCATGTTCTTTGTTTGAAGTTTTTCAATATGATGTCTGGCCTATTTGCATCTATCTTCCTGTCAGTTTGAATGGTGAAGTTCCAGAGGAGTGAGATGTGGTCATTTTCAAGCACTGGGGGTGGTTTGTGTTCCCACCAGTTTTTTTCATGGGGCAAATCCAGGTTTTTACAGATTACCCAGTGAATATATTGTGCAGCTCTATCGTGCCTGTTGAGATACTCTGTAGGCGCTAGAAGACTGCACTTGGAGACCACATGGTCAATGGTTTCATTTTGTTGCTTGCATACACGACACGTTGGACTGCTTCTGATCTTTAATATGTTGGCCTGGTAGTTTCTTGTTGGTAGGCATTGATCTTGAGCTGCTATGATAAACCCCTCTGTTTCAGATTTTAAGCCAGAGGCCATTAGCCATTGATGGGTCAGGGCTTTGTCGATATCTGCATTATTCGCTCTCTTTGGGTATTTGCCATAGAGAGGTTTTTCTTGCCATTTATTATTCAGAATATCTAAGGCCGCAGTTTTGGCACGGGTTTTCATGCGCCTAGCTTTTTCTGTGCTTGTTTCTTGTATATCTATCTCCAATTCCGAAATTGGTTGTATTCGGAATTCACTTAGATATTCCTTTGCCTGTTTTGTGACGGAGTATGATGCTTTCTTGTTTTCATGTTTTGAGACAAGTTTTAGCATCCAGTCCTCAGAGTTTTTCAGGTAGGTGTCTAGGCCAATTGTAGCAATCTTCATTGTTATTGCCAGTTGCAAAAGACCACGGCCTCCCTCTTTTCTTGGCAGATAGAGTCGTTCTGTATCTGCCTTAGGGTGGTGCATTCTATGCATTGTCAACAGTTTCCTTATTTTTCTGTCGAGCTGACATATTTCAGTAATTGACCAGTTAACAATATTGAAACTGTAAGTCACGACTGGTATAGCTAATGCATTGATTGCTTCGATCCTGTTTCTTGCATTCAGCTCTGTCTTGAGTATTGCTCTCACTCTTCGATAGCATTCTCTCCTGATCCTTTCCTTCATCTCTGAATGCCTTATTCCGTTCCCTTCAATTATCCCTAGGTACTTGTAGCTCTCCGCTGGGTCTAGTTCTTTTATGACATTCTGTTGGTCAAGGTTAACGTTAGATGTTTCTGTCATTTTTCCTTTGATAAAGGTAGCCTTTGCACATTTATCGAGGCCGAATTGCATTCTGATGTCGTCACTGAATTGTTTGACTATCGCTAGTAAGCCCTTGAGTTGTTGATCATTTTTTGCAAAAAGCTTTAAATCATCCATGTAAACGAGATGATTTATATTTTTATCAAACATTTTATACCCGTACTGCGCATCATTGAGCAGCTTTGAGAGAGGTATTAAGGATAAACAAAAGAGGAGTGGTGACAGTGAGTCACCCTGGAAAATGCCACACGAAATTTTTACATCACCAGCATTTAGGGATTCACTGTCACTGTTCAGAGTTAGTGTGGTTCTCCATGATCTCATACTTACAGTCAAGAAGTTTCGCAGAGTTGGTGCTATCTTATACATTTCAAGGCATTTCCTAATCCAGCTATGTGGTAGGCTATCAAAAGCCTTTTTATAGTCTATCCAGGCTATTGATAAGTTTTTGTGTCGTTTGTGACAATCTTCTAAGATCATCTTATTGATGAGTAGTTGGTCTTTACAGCCGTAGGATCCACGTTTACATCCTTTCTGTTCATTAGGGAATATGCTGCTGTCTGTTAAAAAACTATAGGTATATTCCGTCAGGACAGATGTTAGTGTTTTGTACATAGTTGTTAAGCAGGTTATGGGTCTATAGTTTTTTGGTTCATTTGTTTCTTCACTTTTTGGAAGCAGGAATGTTAACCCATAATTATTATTATTATTATTATTATTATTATTATTATTATTTATTATTATTATTATTATTATTTTATTATTATTATTATTTTATTATTATTATTATTATTATTATTATTATTATTATTATCCTTATTATCATTATCATCATCATCATCATCATCATCATAATCATCACCATCATCATCATCGCCATCGTAATCATCACAATTATAATCACGAGATGAATCTCATTGAAAAATTACTCTGCTTTTTCAGTAGTAATTTAGACACATGCCTGGCTATGGATTAATGTTAAAATAAGCACAGATTTTGGTATTTGTTTCCTAATACAAATTGGGATTTAATATTCCTCGGAGACACAAATTGGGATTTAATATTCCTCCGAGGCACAATATGGAGCATTAAATATGAAGAGGGTTAGGGTTAGGGTTTTATATTAATTTTCATTTAAACTCCATATATTTTTGGATAACAAGTTAGTGCCGGCAATAAAGGCAAGGGAAACGTCAGAGATTTTGCCGATGAAATCACTGACACGTATTTTACTAATAGAAATTGAATTGCTGAATTTGTGACAATCTTCCTTTGTTAACCAATACATCTCAATGACCAATCATATTTCGATGTGTTTATGAATACGTTTGATAACATCCCTTGTTGACTGTTTAACAAAATTTAATTTTGCGCGAAGTAAGAAGGATCTTCCGTTTCTAATTCATAGAATATCATTTCATTTGCAAACACACTCCGCCTCCCTCAGTGTGTATGTATAAATAATATATATATATATATGCATATATAGATACATATATGTGCATAACTACATATATATGTATATATACATGACTATATGGGTACAGGAAGTTACAAAAACGTGAACAAAATGAGAAACGAGAAAATAAAATACAAAAACATGGAAAACAAACGTTTTTTTTTTCCCGAACAACGAAAGAATGAAATAGAGAAAAGGGACAAACAACATAAAGAACATCAAAATTAGACTGAGAGATAGATAGATAGATAGATAGATAGATAGATAGATAGATATTCGTATATTTATTTAACTACCTATCTGTCTGTGTCTCTACTCTTGTTCTCCATTACTTGTTTCAGTCATTTGATTGCGGCCATGCTGGATCACCGCCTTTAGTCTAGCAAATCGACCCCAGAGCTTATTCTTTGTAAGCCTGGTACTTATTCTATCGATCTCTTTTTACCTAACCGCTAAGTTACGGAGACGTAAACACACTAGCATCGGTTTTCAAGCGATGTTGGTAGGGACAAACACAGACGCAACTTGTGATCATGGTTTAGCTGACCGAAACTCCGAACTCGCTTATGAATATGTACCTGCACAGGAGCCACAATCTATGGTACTCTGTGTAATAGAGCATTCGACGTCGTAGCTATTTGTTATACTCTCGTCGCTAGTATACCGTAGAATCTTTCATTTATTCCTAGCATGCTCATATGATTTTGATAAACGTAGGTCTACATTATCAAATTTACTTTAATATAATTTTGTGCCACATAATCATTTTGCAATTTCACTATGACTCGAGATATACGAGGCCTAAATATGAAGATTATAATAACGAAACTAAAATTGCAGAATAAGCCGCTTGGCAAAGATTGACCTTCCACACTGTTGTAAATGTGCACTATATTTTAATGTCTTCACTTCTGCTGTTTACAGAAGACGTGGGCGGTGTGTAGCGTGTGATAATCACATTTATCATGGCAGAGAAAGATGTCATTGTGATACCTGCTCAGAAGCGTACGCAAGATAGCAGAAAGTCTATGGAAGGGAGTGCATGAGCCGCGCAGAAGTGTACTAGCGTTTCAGATGTTTCCAAGATGGCCGAAAAATCGTCGATATTCACCAATGTTCTGAGAGACCCGCAACCAGCAGAACTGAGAAAACCGCTGCAGATGTGCATGCAGTTGTATGTAGGAAAAAATAAAAGGTCAGCAATTTTGAAAGTTTTATACCAAGCAGAATATCGAACATAATTGTAACTAAAGCCTAGTAATTCTACACAATGACTGGTGCTATACATAATTCACATCTTTTTAAAGTTCCCTTGACAGATATTATATTCAACTTTCAGCAATCTAGTAAAAGCTTTACAACTACGAATAGGTGACGAGATGTTAGTGTATATGACACATACAAATATTCAAGTCAAAAATATGACAGTGGTGAAAGATAAATCCTTGCTTGTTTTCTTTGAACCACTAGAATAAACGATACAATATAGCAGAATATTTCCCATCAGATTCAAATGTTGCTTCAGAATATAGACTAGTAATGTTATGAATATCGTGTAGTTTGTATGCAGTAAATCATTTTAATATTTGCTAAACATACACATTTCGTTTTAGTTTTCAAATAGGATATTTAAATAGGATGTTTAGATACTTATTTATCATATCTAGATTTTCCGTTTTCAAGTGAGTTCGTTTATCCCGCAAACATGAATGAATACTACTAGGAAATTATTACTTTAAATATTACAGAAAATATTTTATTGAGTGCTACATACAGTCTGTTTTTGTAATTATTGTCGAATATTAATTGATGCTTTTTTTATATACAAGAATGCAAACACATTGATATTTGTATACAGGAATGAATTAACGTGAGTTTTCTTTGTGAGTTTTCTCTTTTTTTCTCGGTGAAATTATGAAAAATTCTGTAATAGCAGAGGATTGTGCAAAAATGATATCCAGCAACCGAAAGGGGATAGCACGGAATGATAAAGATATGAGTTGGTAAACCTATTCATGGATTATTTTTCCTTTTGAAATATAACAATTAGTAGTAATCTAACAACGTATAACTTTGTAGATATTGCATTAGACTTTAATCGAATATAACGCTAATATAACAAAGGAATCATATAAATAAGAATAATACTTGTGTACTTGGAATCCTGTAAAAATATACTAATATTTAACCTATCATTGGGCAGACACATTGTTAAAAGAGTTGCCTACAAATATATATACAGGGTACTCATTAGTAGCTAGCTTGAATCGATGACATTACTATCAATCTACAGGATAGAATATTTCTAAACAGGAAAGCAATCCCCATAGATTAGTAATATATCCAGGAATATCTTATCTGGTGCAAGACGGCACTTACTCTAAATATGCAAGTATGATACGCTTAGTGATGAACGCAAAGTTAAGTGTCGCTATTCCTATCTATCCCTTTCAGCAAGGAATGTTACACTTTATATCCAAGCATCTCACGCTTCTTAACCAAATTAACATTTTCGAAATCTATATAAATAACGCCCAAGGAAATACTGACGCACTCACGGAATCGTTTATCTTACATTAATTACAACACTTGACAATATTAACACATAACTATCACTGGGTTAGCAGTCTAAGTTAACATCAAGGTTAACATAAATCAGTGTAGAACAGATTTACATGGAATACAAAAAATACAAAAATTATATGACCTAAATAGGGGAGTTTTGCGTTTTCACTGTCTTTACAAACAGCGAAAACAGGATAACTCCCGTATTTAAATCCGCTTAATTTCTCTCTTACTCTCTCTCTGTCTATATATATATATATATATATACACATATATACAGTGTGTTCGGGCAAAATTTGATAGTTTGCATAAATGGAAGAGAAAACACTATATCTCATCCAAAGTTAAATGTATCTAAGAAATGAAAAATATCAACTAAATTATAGCTGAGAAATAACAGTTGACTCAAACTATACGGCCTCTCCTTCCACAAAAGCCACGAAACGTCTTCGGAACCTGACGCATGCGTTCTACATTTTCTCCCTGGGTATATCGACCACCTCCGTGACATCGGCCACCAGATCGGCCTTGTTGTTGCAGACAGAGTGATTGATGCCTTTCTCAAATGTGCCCTCCAAACAATACTCCATGGGATTACAATTAGGGGAAATAGGAGGTCACACGTTGGAGATATTTTTGAGATATTGGAGTTCAAGACATTTTCCGACAATCATATCTGACATTTTCTGGAAGAATGTCCAGGAGCAGAATATTGCTACCGCACATATGGCTTTCCAATAACAATCCTCACCAGCCAGAGATTGTCTATAATCCCAAACGGATTCACATAGCTGTCTGACTTGGAACCTAAGACCCATTTCATCACTTGTTGGTCGAGTTCCGGCGTGCAGACAGAGACAAAACGCCATTTGTATCCCTTCCTGATGGTTATGTTTTCGTAGTCTCTGTTGTAGCTACCATCATACGACCTTTAAAGTGTTGATAAACCACTGAGCAGCATTCACGATATCGAAACGTTGAATGCCGGCGCCAATCATTATGATACTGATACCTTTAACCCAACATTTAGATACCTTTCTACCCTACATATCAGCTAACTTTTCTAAAGCACAACTTCACGTTTTATACTCTCCAACGCAGTTGACTAATAACCAATGCATTAAGCTGTTCTTGAAACAAAGATACATAAATGTCCTTAAATATAACCCGAGCATTCTGTGTAAAGTACATATACATATCATTTTGACGAAATTCATATAATGATATTATTATTCATGGTTATAAAAATGAGTAATGTAAAATTATTTAGTTTCAAGAACTAGTGGAGAACATTATATATTCAATTTATTTCTAAGACTAATACACATCCTCGAAATTTGAATATTCCATCGAGATGCATTTCACAATTTCCACATATGTAATTTAGCACAGTTTATTTCATATGTATATATACACATATATTGTTAAGAGCAATATATAATGAAAGCTGTCATTCAATACAAAAATCTTTGACTCTCTAATATGGTTTTTAAATGACATGATAATGCAAAAACGTTGCTATAAGAAAACAAGCAAAACAATACACTATGCGTCCTTTAACCGTGTTACCCACGTGTAAGTAGCCCAAAAGCAAATGATAAGTTTTATTCGTGTCAAAATTTAATTACGATTTAATCAGATTTGCATTCGTTTGAAGTATTCTTGAAAAGTGTTATATAGCTGTTCTCAGTTGTTAATAAAATGTCCTGTGATTTAGAGAAAGATACAAATGTAGAGCGCTTTCTTTAATAGCAAATATACTATTTAGACGACTTCAATGTATGCTCTTCAGTGGATGGGATAACATGCTAGATTTATAGTTTAAAGAAGTAAACTTCTGCAGAGACAAATGAAACGGGTATATTTTGTTGAGAAAGTGAATATGGTTCTATATGACAACGCGCAGATTTTGAAATATGATATGGAATCACTTCGCCAACATTAATATGATTATATGCTTGCAAGCTCTGAAGCTTCATTAGATTCCAACGCATATAAAAAAGAATGATAGCGTGAAATTCACCAAGGCAAGACAGATGCATGGCATGACACGTGATCTTTCATTTATTGATGCATTTCACAATTTCCACATACGTAATTTAGCACAGTTTATTTCATATGTATACACACACACACAGATACACACACACACACACACACACACACACACACACACACATATATATATATATATATGCATACATACATAAATATGAATATATGTATGTATGTATGTATCTCTCTCCATGTACATATATATATATATATACATATATATATATATATATATATATATATATATATATATATATATATATATATATATATATACACACAGAATCACGATTATATATGTATATGTACGTATTTGAGATGTTTATGAGTCTGTTTGTATGTGTCTGTGAGTCAACAGAATATTTAACTTATATATAAGGGCGTCGGAATATGATATAATTAAGCAGGCGTTCATTAACAAACAGTATTGGTGAAAAGCATATATTACTCAACATTTGTGAGGCATTCAATATTTTTTGCTAATTAACTTCATTGGTCGTAACATAGAGCATGCATATTAAATTTGTGGGCGTAAAATTTATATTGATTATAATTATATATAATCGCATTTCATTGTATAAAAAACAAAAGCAAAATTTAGGCAAGGGAAATAATTGGTGTATCAATGAAAACGAACTTTATATCTTCATGAAGCATCTGAAGCTAAATTTAAGTAAAGGGTTTCTTTTTCTTTTTTAGAATAGTGTTTACTTTAAGAAATAAACTAGCTCTACATTAGTTTGCACTGAAAATATACATACCTGAACTCATCATTTAACACATGAGCTGGTCGGCCATCTCAAATTATGTTCAGAAGTTTCAAATGGAAGTTAGTATTTTGCTACTTTACTGCTGTGAGGGTGAACGTGAATGGTATACTGTATTAGGCACCAAATAAATATAATCCATGGGATGTATTATTACGACATTACGTAATAATCCCACAGGGTGGTTCATGGTTTCCAAGACGAATTGATCTTTTCCCCAAACTCCTTAGGTGTATAATGTCAATAACTTAACAGAGAAATATCTTATTTTCATGAAATGCATATATCATATAAGCTTATGTTTTGTGGGAATATTTGAATGTTAATAATTGTCGATTATCTTTAAAAAGTAAGATAAACACCCTGAAATTCTGTATTTCAATGGCAATTGAATCTATTTAAATTTGACTACTTCTTTCAATTCTATACTACAACGTCTGACCTGCATGTGTGACTCGAAAGCTCATACTGATATGTTTTAATTATATTCTACATCAAAGTATACCAAATAGAAGCTACAAATATAATTGGAAAAGATCTGAGAATTTAGGCGTTTGTAAAACAGAACCATATTTTCTTAGAAAGTGCTTTAAATGTAACAAATATAAATAAATCCGTCTAGAACATGTTGATTTCCTGAGTAAATTTCATAAAAACTTAGAAGTGAAATAAAATAAAGTGAAAATAAAATTGAAACAATGGCGACGTGTTAAAGGAAGGAGAATGTATTTGCTGTCTTGATTAAAAGAAGCGAAAATAGAAGAAAGAGAAGTATAAAGAGAAAAATATCAAACAAATGTTGAAATATTTGAACGCAAGTTATGTGCATAATAAAAAAGGCTGCAAAATAAAACAATTTTATAAAAGAAACGAGAAGTATATATACTTTTTTTTATAAAAACGGAAATTTCGATACAAAGAATTTTGTGTATTGAATGAATTTTTTCACCCAAAATAGGAGGCAAGTTATAAATGCTATTATTTTTTAAAGAACATACACTTTGAAACACAATCAAAATGTATCCATTACTTGAAAGCCACCAAGCAAAGATTGTATCATCGGTATATACATAAAACCAAAAGACATGGATGTAACAAATTATATGAAAGCAATGATGCAAAATTGTTAAGTGTAAGGAAATTTTAAAAAGTGTCGACGTGTAAACATTTTAATTTTTCTTTTAAGTATAATGGAGAAACGATCAAATGTTAAAAAAAGAAAGGAGCATTTCCTTTCGAGTAATTTAAATATCATTGTCAAATGCTATCATACTGAAGGTGATCATATATGAACCAGCATGTTAACCGAGGTGACAACATTTAGACGTTGATCAATATTTGGTTTTGCTCTCCAACTATATGATAAAGTAACGATACAAATTTTGACCATAGAGAACATTTGAATACTTGTATCATGACTTATTAAACAAAACTGAGTATGTGAATTCTATACTCTGTGAAGGTGTACTAAGTTATAACTAGCAGATATATATAGCTATGTAGATTACTCTCTATTTGTAAATCCTTTACAATCTTAAAGCTTTCACAGTGACGAAGGGATATCGGAAGTTATACTTGCTGAAGAAAATAAAAACAAGTCTTCTCTGCACGCACAGATACACACGCACACACAAAGGAAAAATTGTAAAAAACTGAGGAAAAACATATGTATGAACTTTTACGGTTTAAGATACACAAGGATAGAGTAATGGTAATTAAGTGTAGCAATGCTACTGGCTTCAATGATGAAACCAGGACTTATCAACAAGTCCGTAAACTCGAGGTCTTTCAAAAATAAGAATAAAAACTTGTTGCCTGTCCACTGGGTGTACAACCCCATGGCATAGACTGCCAAATGTGTGACTTGGAATTGTTTCCACCAATGATTCATCACTCAAGCCAAGGAATACCTCCAAATTGTTTGCATGAAATCAAGGTGGTGCTTGTTATGGATAATGCTGGTGGTCACTCATCGCATGCCAGAAGAAGGTGTGGGCAGAGTGTGTCCAGGATTACGAGGGCTTCTCACCTGGAGATATTCAGTACGGGGCTGTCAACAATGCTGTGAAATTGGCAAAGGTCTAAAGAACAAGGTGAGATCAACGATGCCCACTCTAAAACCCTGACAGACGAAGATTTATTGGAGTTAACGAAGTCTGCTAGCGAAGATGAGGTAGAAGCTTTAGAGCCAGAAGAAGGGGAGGATGAGGTGGGCTTGGCAATTGAACGTCTGTCCAACATTTTATGGAGGAAAAGGTGACACCTGTGAGCTTTAGCCCTTCTTTGTTGTGCAGTCATCAATTTTCATTATTCTCATCATCATCATCCTCTTAAATCAATATCATTCCTTAATCCGTACATTTTACTTTCTTTTACTTTATTTTTTATAAAATATTCTTAAATATTATATATATGTGTGTGTGTGTATATATATAATATTTTACGTTATATTTTGACATTTATAGACATTTTGGGGACCGTGTCCACTATTCGCGGTTTTTCACTATTCGCGGGTTCTCTAGGAACGTAACATCCACGAATACCGGGGAACTAGTGTATATATATATATATATATATATATATATATATATATATATATATATATATATATATATATATTATATATATATATACATAGTCATTACACCAAGAACTTCAAGTAGTTAACAAACATATGTAGCGAGCATTTTGCCTGTTCTGCTCGCTCAATTTTGATTTTTAGTCGCATTTGTAGCAGCTCCAGGTACTGTGTACGGTATAGAAGCTATCATATTAATTGATATGGGAGAAAAGTGAGTAACTCCCGATGTCAAATAACAGTTATTCCATGTTATTTTGAACTACCTATGTTTTAATATCTGTACGTGTCACTTACTGCTTGGGGCTTACCAACTTCCTACACTACCTCGAATCCTGAACGGAAAATATATATATATATATTTCGTTTTGGGATTTAATTTGCAAGATACATTATATGAGTTCGTTTGTTGAAGCCTATTCTGTTGTGTCTGGAGAGAGTCAATTCTTTTTGTTTTCTTTGTGCCTTATAATTTAACACACGCACCTGTAAAATTTCCATTTATTTCTTATTTTTATTTTCCTAAAATATCGATGCGTTTTGCAACATTTTCAATAGTCTTGACTCTTATATAAATTTAGAAGTGGAGCTGTCGGGTAGCTATCTTCACTTTTAGACAGCGGAAGACGGGGTAAGAGTCAGCATAACACGATGTGTGAGAGTCAAGACTATTGAATAGGTTGCAAGACGCAACGAAAATTTTAGTAAAATAAAAATAAGAAATAAGTGGAAATTTTACCGGTGAGTGTGTTAAATTATAAGGCACAAAAATAACATGACTCTGATATATATATATATATATATATATATATATATATATATATATATATTACGAAGATGTACTTGCATAGCAAGTAACCTGATCTGAGATCTTGTGCTGTAACGAAAATAATTGCAGAGTGGAGGGTGTTTATAAGCCATTTAAGAAACACGCGGTTTTTGT
>NC_042998.1:116973062-116988062 GCF_006345805.1 Octopus sinensis
CAGTTGTTTTGACTGCCATTTCTAACAATAGTGCTACCAACAGTTAGTGCCTTCTGTTGCCTTAGTGATCTCTCTCTCTCTCTCTCTCTCTCTCTCTATATATATATATATATATATATATATATATATATATACCCTCGGTTCCTGGAAGTGGAGCATATCTTGAAACCAAATGGTTACGAAGCAATATTCTATAGCAAACATGCTACAGGTACATGTGTATATTTGACTGTTTATTATGTGTGCATATATGTATGTATCTATCTACACTCTACACGCACAAACGCACGCACAGACACACGCACGTATACACATACACACACACACACACACGCACATATATTTGCAAGGGTGTATGTGTGTAGGCTGTTCGGTTTGTGAGGAGGATGTGATGTGCCATTGATTGAAATCACTTTCGCTTCAGAAGCTAACAACTGATGCATTTGAATAAATGAGACTAATCTTATTTCTTCCATTCAGTTCACTGCTATTTACAATGGCTATTGTGAACTGCCGATCCAGAGACGATAAGCAAAGGATGGAGTTGAAGAAACACATCTATTTTTAGTACATTATCCTACTTGGGTTATCAATGAAATCTTTCTGTAACTGTGCCAAATGGAAGGCTTGGATGGATCATATGAAATACAATAGCATTCTCTATTGATTTTTAACTGCGTAAGCACCTTGGTAATGGAACGCCTTGTGACAAAGATGATAGAAATGATTCGAAAATATTTGCCAAATGTCCTAATAGTGTGCACCGACGTAAATTATGATCTGTCAAAAACAATTTCTATTATCGAAAGATAAAGTTACCAATGCACGTGATTATTCAATAGCTAACTTGTTGAATATATAGCACTGTTGAGAGAATAAATAAACCATGAAGCATTAATGACACTGACTGAGAACTCACTACTCCATAAGTGTGTAAGAGCATGTGTGTGTGTGTGTGTGTCTCTCTCTCTCTCTCTCTCTCTTTCTCTCTCTCACTGTGTCTGCACGCGTCTGTGTTAATGAGTTGTAGCTGGGAATTACTGTTTGCGCGAAATGCCAGTATCGGTGAAGAAATTACTCTTTTACTGTTTTACTCTTTTATTTGTTTCAGTCATTCGACTGTGGCCATACAGGAGCATCGCCTGTTCTCGAGCAAGTCGCCCCCAGGACTTATTCTTTGTAAGCCTAGTACCTATTCTAATGGTCCCTTTTGCCGAACCGCTAATTTACGGGGACGTAAACACACCAGCATCGGTTGTCAAACGATGTTGTGGGGGGACAAACACAGACGCACAAACTTATACACACACACACACACATATATATATATATATATATATATATTATATATATATATATATATATATATATATATATATATATATTTATATACATATATATACGACGGGCTTCTTTCAGTTTCCGTCTACCAAATCCACTCACAAGGCTTTGGTCAGCCCGAGGCTATAGTAGAAGACCTTTGCCCAAGGTGCCACGCAGTGGGACTGAACCCGGAACCGTGTAATTCGTATGTAAGCTACTTACCGCACAGTCACTACTACGCCTAGTCATGATTTTTAGTGTTTTTAAATGTGCTACGCTCAGAAATTTAAAAGCCGGTTGAAATTTGAAGAATGTAAAAGATAATAAATTAAAATACATTCTCCTATCATTAGGAATCAATCGTTTTTGGATGGTTAGACGTATGCTTCCTAAAGAGTTATTTTGAACTTCCATTTCATTGTTATGCACATTGTTCATATATAAGAATATATGTATGTAATTGTCTTCGATGTATATTTGTGCTTTTAGAACGAAGGTTTTTGAATTCATTATTCTGCACCGATTTACATAAAAGTTCTTGTTACATTTGCCCTAATTAATCCAGGGAATGAATGACTTGAGAGGTAGGAAAAAGGACTAACCCCTCTCATGAAAATGGATATGTTTATAAAAGAAGGAAAAGAGATGGACTAAAACTTTAGACTTTCATAGTGAGACAACTTACTAACAACATGCATAACAAAATTGAAAGACTATTTCGTAGACACACTTAGAATTCCACTATCCTGCAGCAGAAAATAAGTAAGACTTCTCAATAAAACTACTCAGCCATACCAGCAATCTTACATAGGTACGTGTTCCACACGACCGATTACATTTCCCCATACATACATATGCTCGCTAACTCAAAAGAGAAGCAATTTCAAGCAGTATAATTCTATTTAAAAGTATTAGAATATGTCGTATCTATTTGTTTTGTTCAAATAATGCATGAAACATAGAATGCATTACAAGCGTCGGTTCCACTCTCGCTTCTTAGCATTAGGTTTTACAGGTGCAAAAATGTAGAATACAGTTCCTTCAACATTCTTCATATTTTATTGAATGAAAGTTAAGCTAACAGCACTAAGGAATCCAATGTTCTACAGACATACATGTGCATATGTGTTAGAGTACGTATATTTATATATATGAGTGTGTGGGGTAGGGTGCGTGTACGTGCTTGCTCTCTTGTGTATGTATGTGTGCATGTCTATATATGTGTGTGTATGTGTGTGTGTGTGGTTGTGCTCGTGAGATTACACTTAGTGACAGAAATCAATGTATTTAATATATAATAGGATCGAAAAAATTATGTACGTCTGTTTGTGTATATATGCACGAATGTATGTATGTGTATGAGTGTGTGTGCATGTATGCGTGTTGATGTTTAGGTGTGTGTAATTTTCCACACAAAGGTTAGTGCTTATAAATACCATGTAAAATTTGCGATTTGTAAAAGAATCCATTATGCTGGTATTGATTATTGTACATAATTGATGTTAGATATATCTCGCGAATATTTATTTAAAACTTTAACAGAGCAAAATATGCTGTCTTAATAATATAACATTTATTGTACTTTTTGTGTTGTCATATAGGAATAGAGTTTTCCTTCACGTATCAGTGCAAATGTTTGTTAATTGAATTGTAGTTTTCAATTCGTACAAATTTGAGAACTCTCATAATGTGAATGTTGCAGTGAAAATTATGCGACATTTAATGAACTGAAATAATGGATTTTTTCCTTATTAATAATTATTCACGAATAACTTTTTTATATTATTGAATTTTTTTTTTTTTTTATGAAAGCAGGATTAGAAAATTTTCTTTTGGGAATATTCTTCGGTGAAAGGCTATCGATATCATCGCAAATAATTGACAAATTTACAAGAGGCTTTACTTCGATTCATTTAATTAATTCAAAGATATGATCCTAAGACATGCATAATTCTTTCATGCATTAGCATTTGCAGATGTTTAAAAATGCTAAGGGATAATAATTACAGATGCTGATAATTCGTTAAGAAAATTTATTAAAATTTATCGAAAATATTTCTGATGTCGTGGTAACCTTTAAGAAATGGTGAATTTATGAACATCTTCGTATCAAATGATTCTGGAGTAAAAATTCCATTATTATTTTAAATGGAAAAAATTACTAAAATTTCAGATATTCACAATTAGAGAAGAAATTAAGATGGAAATGTTAAAAGCTGTGTGTGAATATGAAAGCTATGCGAATATAGATTGGTTAACAACAACATAAATTCCGGTATGTCTATACGCAGGAAGATTTTGCATAAAAGGTGAAATTCTCTTTTTATCTATTCCGCAATTCTTTTGTTGTTGTTCTACAACAGTGTCAAACGGTTTATGAAGTCTATTTTTCAACATAATCACCTTTGCGGTCCACGCACTTCTTCCATTGGTGATACAATGCTTGGTTCCCATTGGGGAAGAAGCTTCCCTCCAGTTGCTTAAAACAGCCATCCACAGCTGCACATCATCATCACTGCCATATTGGTTCCTTCCCAAGTGATTTTTATGGTGGGAAACAGAGGATAGTCAGATAATCAGAAGAATAGTGAGCGTAATCAGCCTGTTTGAATCTACACACACCAGCCATTGAAAAAAAGGACTTTTGTACTGAAGCATCATCCTCATGAAACAAGACACCTTTTGTCAGTGTTTGTGGTCTTTCCTAACTGCCTTGGCATGTTGTTATAGCTCTTTCGATTAGCGGTTTGACCCTTTTCATGATAATCAATAGACACAATGCCTTGTACATCCCAAACCCCGAGGCTGTTACCTTTCCTGCGGTTCAAACGACCTAGACATTCTTTGGAGCAGGTGAGGATGGATGTTTCTACTCCATGTATTGTCCCTCTGTCACTTGCTCAAAGTGATGAAACCAGCACACATCCTGGGTTAGAAATCATTCAAGGAAACCAGGTGGATATGATTCAAGCAACGTCAGATTTTCCCGCGATGGGATTAGACTGGTGCACTTCCGATCAAAAGTCAGCAGGCGTGGCACCCACCGAGTAGAAGCTTTTTTCATGCCAAATTCATGGAATATGCTAATAGTATTGGCTATTTGATTTTTAGACAATTGCCTATCATCCATCATCATGTGGTGAAAGCGATTAATAGTTTCCTTGATGGTGGCTCTGGCAGGACGCCCAGATTTTGCTTCAACTTCAAGATTCTCCCTTTCCTTCTTAAATTCAGTTGCTCACTTTTATACTGTTTATAAAACTGAAGCATTATCTCTTATTTTAACAACCATATCAACATGAACGTCGTTGGGGTTTAAACTCGTTATCTACAGGTCCTTGAAAACACCCCGATGCCATTTGTCCATTTTAAAGAGGAGACAATAATAATTATCTACAGACTTATTTGAACAGTCAGATGTAAGGTTATCGGGAAAGAAACAATACAGTTATTCATACGAGGGTGGAAATTAATGCATGTATGGTTTCATAGTACTAGCACAGTCAGCCTATGAACTAGCATCACGTCAGCCTATAGACTAGCATTACATCATCCTATGTAATAAGCCTCACATCGGCCTATGAACTAGCATCACATCAGCCTATGAACAAGCATCACATCAGCCTGTGAACTAGCGACGCGCCAGCCTATAAACTTTTCAGACCACCAGACCGCTAGACCGCCGTATGATTAATATATATTATATATGCATGTAGAGAAGCAATCACTACCTGCACGTAAGCCAACGCATTA
This sequence comes from Octopus sinensis, assembly GCF_006345805.1. Taxonomy (NCBI): domain Eukaryota; kingdom Metazoa; phylum Mollusca; class Cephalopoda; order Octopoda; family Octopodidae; genus Octopus; species Octopus sinensis. The sequence continues at coordinate 116,978,139 of NC_042998.1, forward strand.
GGGATAATAGTTGGAAACTAACAGCACTAATACGAGAACCCATAGACTTAATGAAGCGTTTAAACCTACTTTGAGCTACAAATTCCGTCCATAACCTTTATCATTTTTGTGATAATACATGCAGATTACGTGTTTTACTGACGCAGCTTTCCCCACATCTGCCACCTTTAATATTCCAGAAGAAAGTTGACTTAGAGATTATAGATGTCTCTATGTTTCCCACCGCAATGGCACAAAAAAATATATAAGCAAAGCATGGGTCAGGAAATGGTAAATTCAGCTATAAAATGTTACTCGTTGGGATAGGGCAGATACGATATAGGGCTATATGTGTGTGTATATGTGTGTGTATGCGTGTGATATATGTGTGTGTATGTGTGTGGATATGTGTATATGTGTGTGCATGAGAATGTGCGTATGTCCTCTATACGTATGTGTATATAATCTCATATCGAAAATATATTGAAAATCTGGGCGAGACCGTCTTCAAAGGTTAATTGATTTAGAACCGTTATTGTTTCAAAGTGAACATAAAGAAAGGATATGCTAAAAATCTTTAATAAAACATTACAGTCTATCATGTTCTTATCTGCAATATAGAATCTTTGAGAGAAAATCTGTGCCAATCTCATGCATATATACGTATATACAAAAGTGATTACAAAAAATGTCTTATAGACTATATTTTACGCTCTCATTTTCTTCGTGTGTTTATATGTATATATACGTGTGTGTGTGTACATACACACTTATGGTATATATATACCATAAGTGTGTATGTACACATACACACGTATATATACATATAAACACATGAAGAAAATGAGAGCGTAAAATATATATATATATATATATATATATATATAGAGAGAGAGAGAGAGAGAGAGAGACATACAGACAGACAGAGACAGACAGACATACAGATACAAAGAGGGTATGTGTATTATACATGCAAACACATACACATATAAATGTGCCTGTGTTGAGTATGCCGTGTACAAGGTGCATCTATGTCAGCGTGTACATCTGTGTTCTGTGCGTGTGCGCCCCCGCGAGAATATGGAATATATATATATATATATATATATATATATATATATATATATATATATATATATATATTATATATATATATATTTGGTGAAATAGAAAGATGAATAATCTTGTTGCAGATTAATCAAAAGTTTAACTGATACCTTGGTAGCAAAAATCACAGCAGAAGACAGCACGGTTGGAGGTACACCCATATGGTGTTGCAACCGTGCGTTGGTGCGGATAATTGAATTTTAATATTATTAGAGAATTGAAGAAATGGAGTTGAACGAAGATTGAACAGAAATCGTTTTATTGCATTCTACACGTGTTTCGAAATCCACAATTTACCAAACTCCGATTGAATAAGGAGACCATATTGTGTCTTTCTCTTCAGGAGTTTGGTAAACTGTGGCTTTCGAAACACGTGTAGAATGCAATAAAACCATTTCTTCAATTCACTAATAATATTATATATATATATATATATATATATATATATTATATATATATATATATATATACACACATATATTTATATATATATATATATATATATATATATATATATATACATATATTTATTATATATATATACATATATTTATATATATATATGTGTGTATGCATGTATATAGATGTTGATATTGATATGTATACCTTTCTGTGATGAAATATCTCAATATCTTGCTTCAGAGAACTACAAACTTGTATTGACTAGCATCTAGGCCCTAGATTTAAGATTCTTTCTCTCGTTCTTCTTTCATACTCTCTTTCTTTTTCTTCTTTCTCCTTTTTTCTCTTTCGCTCTCTCTCTCTCTTTTTCTCTCTCTCTCTCTCTCTCTCTCTCTCTGCATGCGTTGAGTGTGTGCGTGTCTGTGTGTGTGTATATATATATATATATATATATACACACATATATACATACACAAATGAAGAGAGTGAAAGCGGGAAATGCGGCTCCTAATATATTTTGTGTTTACGTTACTGTATATTCATGGGCATATATGTGTATAGCAGGAGTTATACAGGAATCTGATAAATTTGTTAACATTGCCTTGCTTTTGTTTAAATATTCCCCTAATTATCATTATAACCATGGCATATTGTTTTCAGAAAATACTAGCACATATCCATTCATACTTGCTTTCAGTTCTTTGCTGCCGAAATGACTAACACTCTTTCCCCAAAATGACGTCGAGCTTGGATGGTCCAGATAAACATGATCACTCTTGCCTATAAAATACTTGCCGCGTATTCTTTAAGTTAACATGTTGCATAGATATCGTTATTTCATTGTCGAATATTCACTTTTCATACGTAAATGCTAAATAATTACTCATCCGTTTATGTTTCCAAGAGACCCAGCGTTTTATTGATTGAGCTTGCATAATCAAGACGACTAGCCTAAGTTTCATGACCCTGAATTTTCGGGCAACTGTGAACAATAACAATGATGCCTGAATGTACAAAATGGATACAGTGGGATAATAATTCTGCACTACATATCTCACCGTACAGTTCAGGCAACTTTCGGGCAACTGTGAACAATAACAGAGATTCCTGAATGTACAAAAGGGATACAGTGGGATAATAATTCTGCACTACATATCTCACCTTACTGTTCAGTCAGTACACATCCCCTGTTAACGTTTCTGTAAATCCATTTTGTGACCGTTTCAACTGGACTAATATCAGTTGAATTATATTTAGCGGGAGATTGCTATTTATATTTGTATTATGACAATAGTTTTAAACTCATCTGCAGTCAAGCTGTTTTAGCCATATTGAAAGAACGTTGCTTAGGAGTAGTGCTATCCCGCATGCAGTCACTTAATGTATACTCATACCATGTGGAAACCGATAGCATATGAGTTGACGTTTCCTGTGAAGCAATTGGCTGAAACCCTAGCAAAGACACTGATTCTCGTGATTTGTCATACACCAAAAGTAACCGAACCGTTCGCTTATCATTTACAAAATTAAATGTAATTATTAAAATATACCAAATGTAAGAAACATAAAACAAATGAATAGTTAGAAAATTTTAAACGACTAAAATGAAAACAAATATTGCCACCATGGTTGAAGTCAAAAAGAAGTAAGCCGTGCAGTCTATTATAGGCAACTAATGTAATACAAATACACATATTTTATTGCAAACATGAAAAATGCAAATTTCATAATATATAATATTATACAGGCCGCACATGTACGACTTCTCTTTGAACAGTCAATTATTTACATAACACCATTTTTGCATATTTTAATACAGTACCAGTATCAATACTAGAGAGAATATTTAGTTGATAAGCTTTATATACAATGTCAGAATCAAAATTAGAGAGAAAATACTTAATAAGCATGTACACAAACTTACGTATATATAATTCACCACACAAATATCAGTATAATAACTAGATAAAGAATTGTTGTAAAAACAGCACAAAAATCAAAACAGAAATACGGTACATGTGAAATTATCTCTGAAAGTAAGAATAAGTTCTCTGCTAAATAATTTTATATTTTGCAATGAATATGTTGTGATTTTGAACGTTATTTCTCCATTGCGAAATGCAGCAGTTACACAAGGCCATTATAATTTCATTCAAATTGTGAGGTTAAAGAGTTCTAACGTAAATGGACTTGTGAACTCTTCGAAATTATGCAAAAACTGTAAATGGGAAAATTTTAAATTTTCTCTCAGAATCCAAGTTAGAATTTCATGCATACCATCCATACACATTTGTACACATAAACACTAACACGCCCATACATTAGTATATGCATATGTGTATATATATATGTACATATATATATATGCATATATATATATATATATATAAAGCATATATATATATATATGAACGCACACACATACGTATCCATACATATATAATATATATATATATAATATATATATATATATATATATATATATATATATATATATATATATTATATATATGTATGTGTATGTATATATATATATATATATATGTATGTATATATATATATAGATGTGTGTGTGTGTACTTATTTATACAGACATATACACACACGCTGTTATATACTCATACCGGCATACATTGTCACCTGTTTTATATATTTTTATATTCACTAAAGTTGAGATAAGAGAACGAATTAGAGAAGCACGCGCACTGATATAGACACCTACTCACGTAAGCTGAACACAGCGGATATTCATGTCATCAGCTCATGTTCTTTCATTTGTCTTATTGATTTTTCTTTTACCTCGAAATATTCTCTCTTAAAATTCTGTGTATTACTATGTTTACAGTTGTGTTTGAATACTGCATTCACTTGTTTAATGATCAGAAATATATACATTCACACTAAGATGTCAAGATTCTGGAAGCGTTTACTTGCCAACAAGTCATGTATTTGTTCACACGCAAGCAAGCAGTAGAAGCCATTTATAAGCATTTGTACACGCATAACTATTGTACACATGCTTACAGACATATACATACATATATGCGATTAAATATATAAAGGAGTGTGTATGACTAATATATATATATATATATATATATATATATATATACATACCCTTTTAACTATAGAGATATGAGTGCGCGCGCGCATGTGTGCATGTGTGTCTGCATGTGTGAATATGTAAGTACTTGATGTTTCTATTGAATGGATTATTAAAGTAGAAATTTGCATTAGTTGTGAAAGTAGACTCTTATCAGGCGCTACCTCGTCAAGGTAAGAGAACTTCCATCCGTGGTTGCAGCCATCTCTGCATGATGCAACGGTGACATATTGGTCCTTCCATAATGGGTCATCTGAAATGGACGAAATTCGTTAAGTCGGAGAAACCGAATGAATACCTCCTCCTCTCCTTCGACATGAGACCCGGGTACGAATTCCCTGGTTAGATCGTAAATGTAGGGCCCACAACGTCGTTGGAGCATCCCTGTGTACTAAAGAATCACACATGGGAATGGCTAAGTTCGGAACTCCACCTGTATTCGGCACTCCCACCAACACACATACACACGTCACTTGGAGCCGCGTTAGCTGCTGTTTATTCTTTAGACTCTCCGAACTCTCGGTTACAAGCTGGTTCAATACGAAACTACTGCACAGTAATGATTCCCTTGACCAACTGGCGCACCAACTAGACTCCATCATCCCCTACACTCGTAACCCAAGCCACGACAGTTGGATATGCCTTTGGCTTCTGAATAGATTCGTCCTTGCATACGTGTGACGACCAATTAAAACACATTCCTGATTTCTATTCGTCCGCGTTGCTGCTGAAGATTTTTTGGCAGGACAACCAACATAAAACCAAAAGGAAGATGTGCATCACCTTTGTAAATAGATACCATACAACTGATATGCTAGTGTGCAAGGATGTGTGTGGGTGATATATATATTAATCAGCTGTAAATATTCGTTGTATCTTGTTTATTTTTGTCCACATTCCCGTTTGTTAAGGTTTCCTCTAATTTTCTGTATATTGCGTTTTTGTTTCTTCTCTTGCTGTGTTTACGTCTAATTTTTCCTCTTGTGTTCTTTCTATTCAGCCCTTAATCTATGTATGTAGTTCACCGCCCAATCATCTATATATGTCTATGTTGCTGTCATATTTAAAGCTAATGCTAATTTAAAAACATCAATAACGGAGATTTCGTCCCTTGTTCCTAATAAGTCTGATACTTCACTAACAGTTGTCATGTTCCTTTTAAGAATGAGAAGTTACTTGAAATATTTCTTGGTGGTATTTTTAGTCAGTCAATTCACCTCATAGAGGTACACTCTTTCGTGAGTCCATACTTCTGATTGATAGACATATATACGATACTGAATTTTTCTCATGAGAGGAGATAATATTCGCGTATTTTCTATCTCTCGCTGTGCGTGTGTTGCTTGGAGATATGTTTGGACCGACTCGTGTTTGCATTCACCATTGAGCATTCCAAAGGTTTCCCACTATTTTTGAATTCGATCATATGAAGAAATGATGGCTATAATAATTGCTTCGTATCTTTTAGCACACATGACGAACTCTTTGGATGCTTTACCTCAATATGAATAAATCATATCTCATCATGTTACATAGCAACCATTTTACTCAATTTAATCTGATTTGGAGAGGGAAGCTATACTTTCACAAATGGATAAATAGATTCGTATAGATACTTCAGCTAAATCCTACCTTTGACTATTAAAATATATTGTTTCCGTTAATATCATCTTTCGCACAAAATTTATAAATGTTGCCATATTATTTTACGGTTAGATAGTGCCCGTAAAGGGATATGCAATTACTGTGAAAAGATAAGCACATGATTTATAAAAAGTTGCATACGTGTGAGCATATGGTTTTTATACATTAATACATTTCTGTCTACAATTATAGTTTTTCCACATTATCATATGTATGTGTTATTTTGGTAACGCCATATAAAATTCAGACACATTCATTGCAATTTAAATATATGAAAATATGTATATGAGAGAGAGAGAGAGAGAGAGAGAGAGAGAGAGTGTGTGTGTGTGTGTATACATTATTAATGTATTAACGCTATCATTAGTTTCAATTTAAGGTATGTTCCTAACGTGAGACCAATGGTAGGCTTAATACACAAATAAAGAATATCTATCCACCCACGCAGTGTTGAGCATTCATTCTCATTGCTCGACATTTATGTACGCATATATATTGCCATGATTTTATATCTATATATATGTATATTGCTATATTCATATGATAATAGTGGTTTAATTGAGTTTCGTTTTCAATCTATTTTGCACCTTGAGTATTTCAAATAAATATTTGGACAACACAGTGTAGGGCTACGTGATGTTCACACAGTGATGATTTGCCAGAATCGTTAGCACAGGAGGGAAAATTTTTAGTTGTATTTCGTCTGTCTTCCCTTCTGAGTTCAAATTCTGTCCAAAATCGACTTTGACTTCCCTCCTTTCCTGGGCAATAAAATAAGTACCAGTTGAACAATGGGGATGATGTAATCGAGTTACCCCCAATGCCCGAAATCGCTGACGTAGTGCCAAAATTTGAAACCAATTATCGATGTATAAGTAGTATATCTGTTAACAATTACGGTGCATAGTTTGTTTCTAATGAAATCTAAATAAAGGATTTAAAGAAATTCGTGTGACACTATAATTCTCAGTCCATGAAGATGTTTTACTAGCGAGTTCATGTTCAAGCTATTCTCTCTTCGTGGAGAGAAAACGATGCGTTCAACCCATATATATTCAATTTGCATTACGATGTTTTCAGATACATGCGTAAGTATAGCATTGACATAAAATTCAGTTTCACAAGAAATAATATATGAATCAAATTTAATGCTGAAATATATTAGAGAATACAAATCGTGTAATCAATTATTAGTTAAAATTTTAAGTATGCTGAGTTTACAGTAGTATGTCTTTTTGATATTTAACGATAATATGCATATCTGATGAATTCCAGAAGTTGGAGTGAAATTTGACCAGCTGAAAGTGCTTTCTGTGTCCATCAAGATATTAATGTCTAAGTCGAAAACTATATGTCTCGGAGTTCGATATAATACAGACGAACCTCAGGGAAATATCTTCTACAATAAGATTGTTCTGATGATGAACTTAAATACAGGAAGTCAACAAGGATCTTCGTACCATACTTGCATGCATAAATAAAACAACGCACGAAATGATTGCATTTTAATATTACCTGGTATCACCTTGGTATCATCTACTACACAACAACAGTAGAAATATTTGCATCAAGCTTGTGATCAAAAGTGAAGAGAATAGTATCCTATGACTGTCTACGAGAAACTCGTTAAACGTATCAATCCAAGAATTGAGTAACTAACATATTTTAATGGAGACTTAGTAAAAAATCACTTCACATGCCTTAAAATGGTTATGCAAGCATATTTTGGAGTAAATTTGGGGATGATGACAATATGAACATAAAGTATAGCTTTTGTATTTTCGACGATGCCTTCAGGTTTGTGGTCATACCAATTTTTTGCTCTGTCAAGTCCATATTTGTTGCAAAGTGACCAATGGAAATTATTATTATTATTATTATTATTATTATTATTATTATTATTATTATTATTATTCAGTAGTTTTATTTTTATAGCGTGCTTTCATTTCACTACCGAGCGCAGCTCTGTGTGCCTTGGGTATGTGCTGTGATTTGTTGTGATGCTCTGTTGGTTATTGTATGGAAAGTGTTCTGCGTAGGATGTGTGCAGTGCCTAGTAGTGCAATTTTCTGTATGTTATATGTGTTTGTAAGTCCTGGTGTTTTTGTTATGTATTTGTCTGAATATTTTTTTATCATGCCTAATGCACCTACTATGATAGGAATTGTTTCTGTTTTCAGGTTCCACATTCTAGTTACCTCTATTTCCAGGTCTTTGTATTTTGAGAGTTTCTCCATTTCTTTTAGAGACACGTTGTCATCTGCCGGTATTGATACATCAATTAGAAAGCATTTTTTTTCTTCATGATCTCTGACAACTATATCTGGTCTGTTGGCCTTAATTCTCTATCTGTGTGTATCGGCATATCCCAGAGTATGGTTGCTTTCTCGTTTTCGGTGACCTTTTCTGGTGTGTGCCTATACCATCTTTTTTCTGTTGTTATTCCATAATGTTGGCATAGCTTCCAATGTATGTAGGTTCCAACTCTGTCATGTCTGTGAATATATTCCTTCTTAGCCAGGACTGGGCAGCTAGAGATAATATGAATTAGTGTTTCTTGTCCATCTCCACATATTCTGCAGTTACTTGTAATATTTCTTTTCATTACATGTTTTTGGTAATTTCTGGTGGGGAGGCGTTGGTCTTGTGCTGCAATTAAAAATCCCTCTGTCTCTGCTTTGAGTCCTGAGCTTCTCAACCATTGCTGGGATTTTTCTTTGTCTATTTCTTTTGCGTTTAGTTTAGTGCAGTATTTACCATGAAGGGGCTTTTCTTGCCATCGTTTTATCATGGCTCGTTGCTGTTCTATTTTTAGTTTGGATTTCATTTGTTTTATAGCTTTTGTTGTTTCTTCATCATCTTCTTCTTCTTCTTTGTGTTTATTAGGTGGTATGATTTCTTGTTTGTATTTGTCAGCTTCCTTAAATACTGAGAACAGTTTTTTGTTTTGCTCGTGTTTTGCTGCTATCTGGATTAGTTTTCCTTCCTTCTGAAGTAGGTATTATTATTATTATTATCATTATATTATTATTATTATTATTATTATTATTGTTGTTGTTGTTGTTGTTATCATTATTGTTACTATTATTATTATCATTATCATCATCATCACCATTATTATTCTTATTAGTCTTATTATTATTATTATTATTATTATTATTATTATTATTATTATTATTATTATTATAATTATTATCATTGTGATTATTATTATTATTATTATTATCATTATTATTATTATCATTATTATTATTATCATTATTATTATTATTATTATATATCATTATTATTATTATTATTATTATTATTATTATATTATTATTATTATTATTATTATTATTATTATTATTATCGTTATTATTATTATTATTTTAGGTGGTGAGCTGGCAGAATTGTTAACATGCCAGGTATAATGCTTAACGGTACTTCGTCCGTCGTTACGTTGTGAATTCAACTTCCACCGAGGTCGATTGTACCTTTAATTCTTGCGGGATCGATAGATTATGAACCAATTGAGTACTGGAGTCAATGCTCTCTACCCACAAAATCCAGGACTTGTGCCTATAATAAAAGGGATTATTTTTATTGTTGTTATTGTAGTCATTGTCGTTGCTGCTGCTGCTGCCGCTGCTATTAGTGGTGCATAGGGAACCAATAGCAGACAATATCAACAATACAAATTAAGATAG
>NC_042998.1:116993062-117008062 GCF_006345805.1 Octopus sinensis
CCCACACACAAAAAATTCTCACTCTATTTCCATTCATATGTGTCTATGTATGTGTGTGTGTTCATGTATGTATATATATATATATATATATATATATATATATATATATATATATATATATATATATATATATATATATATATACATGTATGTATGTATATATATATATATATATATATATATATGTATATATATATATATAATATATATATATATGTGTACATATATATATACACATATGCATATATATATACATATAAAGAGATAGCTATACATATATACATATATACATATACACACACACGCACACACACACACACATATATATATATATATATATATATATATGTACATACACACACATATATATGCATATACCAATATATATATATATATAATATATATATATATATATACATAAAAATATACGTACATGTATACATACAAATGTATGAATGTATTTCAATAAATGCTTGTGGTCTAAAGCGATGCGCTTGAACTGAAACTTCAATCAGTGTATGAAACATTTGTTTACACGAAAATCTTGGCCTATTGTTCTATATATTTTCTTCATTTCTATATTTTCATTTTCTTTATTGCATTCTGACGAAACTAGAAATTATGTGAAAATTAAGGTTAAAACAATTGAATACTTTCAAGTACTTTGCATATGGAAGGTACCGATATCATTCATTTGAACAACATATATTAACATTAGCCATTTACGAAACCGTTTCATTACAATTGGCTGAAATAACTTACATCAAAGAACGAAAAAGTTTTTGTCGCCAATTTCCATTTTAGTTTAATTTGTGAGAAATATATATATATGTGTGTGCATCCTCTATTGGGAACAATTAATCTAATTAGTAAACTTTACTGTGGCTACGGATATTAAATTGATTTATCTCCCTTGAACTTTCTTTATACTTCGTTTCGTTATCTATGAGTTTACTAAAAGTGACCAATAAGGCCACAATAACGAAGCAGTAATTAGCTAGCTGAAACATCCTACAGGTCACTTAACGATTGATGCTGCTTTATTAGTTACATCTAGTGACCGTTACGTGGACCATGTTTCTTGGTATATCATTGAAAAGCAAGCGCTATTTCTGCAAGATTTTGCATGCTCATTTCATGATAAATATCTCAACTATTCAAAAACGTTTCATTAATTACTTATAGGAGACTGGGATCACTATTCAGAAAATACGTAGACAGATATATTCATATGACATTTCTTAACAACCATGGTTGAATGTCCCAGTTTCTTTCTACTTCTAATATAATAAATGCATACTAATATACCTTTAAATTCTATGATTAACAAAGTGATTTTCGCACAGCATAGTCCAGATAATAGTTCTATAACAGCCTAAATGTAGTTTATAATTTAATCTTCATAGAGTGGATAAAATGTTTAATGTACTACGTGGACAAAATGTAAATGCACAGCCATTAGCTTGTAATTAACTTAGGTATAGCATGTATATTTATACAATATAATACCTTTGAACTGTTATCTACTTCCAGGGTTTATTGTAGATAATATCAATCACAATTTGATATCTCCTCATGAGAAATTATATAATATTTGGTTTGGAGAATTACGAAACTACCTTTAAATAATGAGAAGAATATGTATCTGTATAACAACTTAGACTATCATACGTAGACACCCAATCCAACAAATATATATATATAATTGTATATGTATGTATGTATATATATATATAATATATATATATATATATATATATATATATTATATATATATATATATATATATATACATATACATATATATATATATATATATATATATATTATATATATATATATATATATATATATATATATATAATATATGTATGTATGAATGTAAGTATGTATTTAACCACTTACGACTTACGAATAACATTTGAAGTGAAACTACGTAACTACTTGCCTTTCCCATCAAAAACGTTGAGGTCCTTCTATACTCTGCAGACATCTTAAATTCATGACGAAAGAAAACAGTTATAACGTATACTTAAACCTAACTACAAACATATACACACACATATACGTATATACACACATATATACAAACATGCACTCATACGTACACACACACGTACATACGTTCATAGATAAGTGCGCGCGAGAGATATGAGTGTGTGTGTGTGTGTGTGAGAGAGAGAGAGAGAGAGAGAGAGAGAGAGAGAGAGCGAAAGTGTGCGCGGGGGTGCATACTTTCATATACGTTATATGATGAAATTAATATTTGAATATACACATACTGTTGGCAAGCAGAAAAAGTCTATATTAAGCGGAAAATGAAAGAGAATTCAGCAATCCAGATGATTTAACACGAGTTTACGGTGTGATGCTAAACTTGGTTGGAATACTTCCAGGAAATTCGGATTGCAGACATGTGATATAAATACATGGTTAGTTGGATTCCTTGGCACAGTTAAACGCATTTCCTTCTCTAAAAGGTGAACTTCAATATAGCACACTTTATAGAACGAAATTAGATGCCATCACCAAAATTCAGGTTTCTATGGCTACATTAAACATAATGTCAATTACCTAGAGAGAGTAAGCAATGCCAAAATATAGGGTATAAGTTTTGTTGCTGTTTTTAATGTATGTGTGTGTGTGTGTGTGTGTGTTCTTTATATGTAGCATAGTTGGCAAATGTAGAGTTTACTTTATGTTATTCTCTTTCATGCCCATTGACCTAACAATTTCCAAGATGAAACATAGTAGAGTAGGAAGAATATTATTGGTGAAATTCTATACGCATAGACGTATACTGTATGCTTAAAAGTGTGGCATATAGACGCATGTATAAAAAAATATAATGCGCATACAGATATGATCTTACTGACAGACACACACACACAAACATAAAAACACACATATAGATATATTTACATACATATATGTATATATATATATATATATTATATATATATATATATATATATATTATATATATATATATATATATATGTATATATATATATATATATATTATATATATATACATATATGCGTTTATGAGTATATATATGCGTGTATAATTGTGTGTATATATTTCGATAAAAAGAGAGACAGAACCAGAGATACAGATAAAACGTATGCGCGCGTGCGAGTGTGTGTGTAATTTAATATGAAATCCCTAATTATATTCGATCGTCGCACCGTATATCTCTACTTTTTTTTAAGTATTGCAACAAATATATTCATGTAACAAACCATATATTTACCAATCAATCTATCACTCAACATATTTATAGTATAATATACATTTTTACAGTCAAGTTAGAGGTATTCTAGATATTTTAAAATTGAACTTACTGTGGTTCTTAAAAGTAAAACAAGAATCGAAGACGAACAAATGAAATAATTGTAGTAAGTGTAATATATCAAATAATAATAATAATAATAATGTGCTACATGCCAGAAATCATTTAAAATCTATCCATCAGAAGCCGTAAACCTTAAATGAAATACAAAAATTACCAAAAGTTGTTCTCTAAAAAACACTAGAAAAGATTTCTAAAAAATTATGCTTCTACCTTAGAGTAAATTTGCAGGGGAGTACAGGGCGTAATATTATTGAATGAATTACAGCAGAATGGGAGTTACACACACAAACACACACACACACACACGCATACACACACACACACACACACACACGCACACACACACACACACAGATACACCCACATATATAATTGTATACGTACCTATAATCAGATGTGTATGTGTATATGAATATATATATATATATATATATATATGTATATATCACTCAACATATTTATAATATAAGGTACATTCTTACAGTCTACTTTAGATATAGCTATTGTAGATATTTTTAAATATTTCTAAATCGAACTGTGCTTAAAGTTGCTCTAAATGGAGGTTATTGTTGTTCTTAATAGTAAAACAAGAATGCAAATGAATTCATTGAAGTCTATCATATCAAATAATAAAAAAAGTGTGCTATCTGCCAGAAATCATGTAGAATTCTACCCATCAAATCCATGAAATGAAATACGAAATTTACCACGAGTTAATCCCTAAACTAATTTAATAATTTCTAAAAAATTTCTAAAATATATATATAAGCACTCCGCTGGTTGAGATGACGAGGGTCCCAGCTGGTACGATCAACGGAACCCCTTGCTCGTGTAATTTACATGTACCCTTAACGTAGTTCTCGGGGAGATTCAGCGTGACACAGTGTGTGACAAGGCTGGCCCTTTGAGATACAGGTATTACTCATTTTTGCCAGCTGGGACGACTGGAGCAACGTGAAATAAAGTGTGTTGCTCAAGAACACAATGCATCGCCGGAAATTGAACTCGCGACCTTATGATCATGAGTCGAATGCCCCTAACCATTAAGTCAGGCGCCTTCACTATTATATATATATATATATATATATATATATATATATATATATATATATATATATATATATATAATATATATTATATATATATGACTACTATTATGTTAAACTATCGTATGTCCAAATGTGGCCAAATGCGTTCTTCTTTCAATATTTATTTTTGCATGCAATAGCCGGTTCTTTTGGTCAAACTTTCTTATCTCCAGCTGCTTCAGATGCCAAGATATCAAAAATTGTCAAAGAGTAGTACAACGGTTTTGCCAAGGAATGGTGAAACTATATTTTTTTCTTTTTCAGAAAAAGCAATATTTTGGACTTACGACACATTTGCATAATAGTAACGATATATATGCTTGTGTGAGTTAGGCAAGTGTGTGTACGTGTAGATGTCTGTGTGTGTGAGAGAGAGAGAGGATGTGATTATTTGTGTGTCTGTGCATGTGTTTGTATGCATATAGATATATATATATATATATATATATATATATATATATTTGTCTGTGTGTGTGTGTAGGTAAGTATATGTGTGCGTGTTCCTCGTGCAATTTTTGTCTTCGTAACTTCGTATCTAAACTTCATAATTCTTGTCTGCACAACTCATCCTGCTTAATAGATTTCAAAATTTCTATTTCCTTTTCTTTGCCATTGTTATTTAAAATGATGGAGAAATCGTACCAATTCTTTTTTCTTCGCTTCTGAACTCTCTTATCGAAGGTAGACTAGACTATCCTCTCAAATTGTTAATGTTTCTCTCTTCTTAATTCTCATCGATTTTTGAAGTATTTTAGCGAATATAATCAAACATTTCAACACTTCTGCTACTTAGGTTATATAAACACTTCTTTCTTATTATTGTATATTTTTGGAATTCTATTTGTTTCTTATATGCCATACTTTCTAGTTCCGTCTATGAGTTCTAATACCGGAGTTATTTGTCTAAAGTTGATGGAGTGGCAGAAAACTTAAAGCGTCGACAATCTACATTACAGTATTTAGTTCCGGTCCGAGCGCAAATCTACTTCTTCATCCTTCGCTGGAAAAATAAATGCCATTGCATCGTAAACTGCGAATTCAAAATAGCGGACTAGAAATGGCGTGAACACAGAACAAAAGTAAAATTTTAAACTTAAGCAAATACTTGGCGGTGTGGTTAACAAACGAAATTTGCAGTCACAAGGATTGAGTTTCAGTCATACTGCACGGTATGTTGGGAAAGAATCCTCCCTTATAAACTTGGGACAATCACTGCATTTTGATAACTGGAAACTGTGTAGAAGCCCGTGGTGTATATATGTGTGTCTGTGTATGTCTGTATGTCTGTGTGTTTGTCTATCTATCTGTCTCTCAGTGTGTCTATCTTTCTTTCTGTCTGTGTCTGGTACTTGTGTTTGTGTTTGTGTATGTGTATATAGGTGTGTCTGAGATTGCTTCCTTGCCACCGCCTGAAAACTGACCTGATAAGCTAGTGATTCTATTCAAGAGTTCAACAAAATTATTTGCAGATGTGAAAGAACAAGTACTCGGTTCGATTTATTCGATCAAACCCTGCAATATTTCACCATAGTGGCACTTCAATGACTGAAAGAAGTGAAAAAGAAACTTATGCATATAATCTTGTTAATTATTGCTTGGATGCGGTGATGCATGATGCTTCAGGAAATCTGAGGCAGAATTGCAACTAAGTGAAATAATATTTGTGGAAACACATTGTGACACAAACCTAAACTCCACGACTTTCACTGTGCATGGGAATATATATATATATATATATTTTCGTTTAAGATTGATATTTATATAAATTTTTGTTTTCATACCTGATAATTTCAATTCCATTTTCACTCGTAACACTTTTTTAAACATCATTTATTCAGATGAATAATCGCAAACTTTTGATTCTACGAGTGGATAGGATTAAGAAGTACGTTGATCGGGTACTTTGAATTTTCGAATATCCTGTTAAATCTCCTCAGCTCCATCTAGCTGTTCATTACTGTGACATGTTTAAGATATCCTTATCTCAACATGATCAATAACGTAGATGGATCGTTTCACAGTTTCCATTAACAAACATTTTCTCACAGATATATGGTTGAATTGTAGCAATGATTCCTTAGATGTCTGCAATCGAAAGAAAGTAATTGCGAATGCAGCGTAGCCTATAGTTTTATACAACTGAATTATTAAATCTAACGAAATATTTGTTATGTATAACATGCATACGCTTTAGAACATGCGCTGTGTTATTTCAAAAGAAAAACCCCAATGAAAATACATTTTCCGAAATCTAAGCTCTATCACTTCCCTGGATTAATTTCAAAAATATTTCAATATTAAATTCTAATAATTCACCACGATCTCAACAAGATCAATTGTAGTATGTTCCATTAAACGGAGAATTGTGTCCAAAACGGAATTTAAGTTGTAATCCTCTTGGAATTTGACTTTAATTTCTTTCAGTTCGACTTACGTTCAAAAGAAATTTTGTTCGAAGCACAAATATCCTTTGTAAATCACTTCATTTAAAGTAGATTACGCAACACATTCAACTTGAAAGTGTAAACTTCGATATATTAAGTGGCACGTATTATAGTTTATTGCAGTTCTTCTTGGCGTATTTCCATCTACAATATGGATGACATTACAATATTCCTTTCTCAGAGATAGGTTAATGTTAATTATCATTATACACCACGCAGTCAAAGTTGGCTATTGAATGATAACAGTTATAACACGCCGGCTTTTGTTATTAAAACTTAATAGAGAATAATTACATTGTGATGAAGTAGCATTTACCAAGACTTTACTACTTTTTCAATCACTATTATTCAAGCAATTAATATAAATATGCTAATTGTTTTCTTACATGTGCAGTCAGGAAGATAAGTACGTGCAAATGTAATTGGGACATTCACTATATTGATAGAGCAGATAAATGGTAACTATATCATTTCCTTTACTAAATTCTAAGCCCGAAGTCAGAATAACTACAGAAACACCATATTCGATCAATATCCCAGAAGTACTATCAAAAGAAGACGTTGAAAATATCAAATACAGAAACTAAAATCGAATATTTCTGCCATCACTATCTGTGGAACGATCAAGTCTTTCTTTCTATGATATCCAACTAAATTCACGGTTCCATTAATCAATATAATCATATATTGAACTCAACGCATATAAACTTCTACTATAACCACGCACACACACACACACACACACATACACAAACACAAAAACACGCGTGCGCACATGCACGCGCACACATAAAGTCACAAGTTGATGTATTTTATATACAATCACATACGCACATATTTATATCTTCATCTACATGTGCAAATATGTGTGTGTATATGTGTATATATATATATATATATATATATATATATATATATACAGAGAGAGAGAGAGAACAAGAATACTTATATCAACATTTTATCATATATAGGATCAAGAATTGCATAGGAATAGAACTCTGCTGAGAGAGGAATACATTTCAGAAAATATACTCCAATATTTTAATTTTTTACCGTATATTTATATGTGTGTGTATAGAGAGAGAATATGCACTCTCTCTCTCTCTCTCTCTCTCTCTCTCTCTCTTTCATACATACACACGTTCTCTCTCTCTATCTATCTATCTATCTCTCTCTTTCGCCTAAACCCTTTCAAAGCGATTGTAAACTTCATCATGGCCGCAGACAAATGACTAGATAAAGCAAAATACACGCAATAAAACAGGTCAAATATAGGGAATTAGTTATAATGCAACCATCAACAGAGTATTTTCCCTATATTTACATAAATTCTAAAGCTGTCTAAAATTTCCATTGGTGTTTATATTTGCAGTTTCATCCATAGGCTGTCACTGAATAAACCCTGATTTTGCAGATTTATATACAGCATGCTGTACAAGTGTTGACACATTCCAGTGTGACCGTTTCGTTTTCAGGTAGTAGTGTGTTATTAACGACAGGTTTCTTTTCTAACTCCACTAAAAGAAAAAGCCATGAAAAGACTTGCTCGGTGCCTCATATTACTTTTGAGGTAAATGATATAGTTGTGATACATGTGTAAATGAATAAGTTTAATCATTTAAATTATTTAAACATATGTACTAGTGTTATTTTTCGTGCATATTTCTACTATTTCCTTTCCATATCATATACATTATATATGATATATCTCATGTTAAAATATATGTATTATTAAATTCTTAATTAAATCCTTTAATGTGTGTGTCTGTGCACGTGTTTGTGTGTGTGCGTATAATTGCATGTAAAGTGACAGAGCCAAAAACAAAATAAAACTGACAACATTTAAATCACTAAAAATGTACCCTGCTTGGCGAAATAAGCAATATCTATCTCTTTTCTCTTTCTCTTTTACTTGTTTCAGTCATTTGACTGCGGCCATGCTGGAGCACCGCCTTTAGTCGAGCAAATCGACCCCGGGACTTATTCTTTGTAAGACCAGTACCTATTCTATCGGTCTCTTTTGCCGAACCGCTAAGTGACAGGGACGTAAACACACCAGCATCGGTTGTCAAGCAATGCTAGGGGGACAAACACAGACACACAAACACATACACACACACTTATATATATATACATATATACGACAGGCTTCTTTCAGTTTCCGTCTACCAAATCCACTCACAAGGCATTGGTGTTTCTTCTATAGAAATTAAAGTGCTTGAATTAAAGTGCAAGAAATTAAAGTGCTTGATAGTAAATTCACTATAAATAAAAGGGTTTACGTAAGTATTTTCATGCATGCACGGCGACAAGATCGAGGGTTAGACTATAAGTGAAATATTTAAGTCTCTGCCAACAGCATTTATATATATTTCATTTTCGATTCCCGAGATTATCCCCTGAAAGCAGGAATAATTTTCTTCAACAAAGTGTTTATTTTGTAATTTCTTTTGAATACTTATATTCCTCTTCCTCCCACAGGCCACTCTGTGATGTTTTATGCGTACACAAACATTAATACATAAACAGATTAATATGTATATCTACATATTTATGTTTGTGAGTAAGTATGCATGTAAGCATATATGTATGAATATATATATATATATATATATATATATAATATATATATATATTATTTGTGAATTGAAGAAATGGAGCTGAACGCAGATTGAACAGAAATCGTTTTATTTCATTCTACACGTGTTTCGAAACACTTGTAGAACGAAATAAAACGATTTCTGTTCAATCTGCGTTCAGCTCCATTTCTTCAATTCACAAATAATGTTTTAATTTCAATTATCCGCACCAACGCACGGTTGCAACGCCAGATGGTTGTACCTCCAACCGTGCTGTTTACTGCTGTGATTTTTGCTACTAAGGTATCGGTTAAACTTTTGATTAATCTACTACAAGATTATTCATCTTTCTATTTCACATAATATATATATATATATATATATATATATATATATATATATATATATATATATATATATATACATACACATATGCTTACATGCATACTTACTCACAAACATAAATATATATATATATATATATATATATATATATATATATATAATATATATATATATATTCATACACATATGCTTACATGCATATTTACTCACAAACATAAATATGTAGATATACACACACACACACACACACATATATATATATATATATATATATATATATATATATATATATATTCATACTTATATGCATACAAGCATATATCCATACAAACAAACGTATGTACACACACTTACATACATTCATACATATACGCATACAATAATACATCCATACAAACATACATACATACAAACCTACATACATACATACATACATACATACATACAAGTCATAAGTCGACTCATGACCGAATGACACTAATTCATAGACCAATTGCACACTAAGAAACATTTGAAGATTGGTTTCCCCATTCGGATGACTGCATGGGAATTTATTCCACAACAAGCACAAATCAAACTCCAAGAAGCATCCCGACCATCTCTATCTTGGAACCTAGAAACTGGTTGATCCACACACTTTGCTACACAATACGCACGAAGGACTATACTGGATATCGCATTGCTAAGCGACGCTTGTGGCTGAGTAGTAGACAAGATGACATTGACCACAGGAAAGATATTCTTCCGTGCTTTTTTTAGAATGACTGCTCCCATCCTCCATATATTTACCAGCATATTTCAACCAAGTGTATGCAACCCTGTTCTTCTATAATTCTTTAACACTAGTTGCAATCAGAATCAACCGGAGCTCATTTTTGTTTTCATGCGAGATCTTCCTGTTATTTACTATCGATATTAATCTTTTTCTTGATGTGTCTTCAAAATTGTCTTTAAAAATTCTTCTACACAAACCTACACACGTTACGTTGACAGTATCATGTCTCAGTGTATAATTTATGATGATCGATGATCAAATACTTAGAATGTAATATAAAATATACATGAACCACTTAAGTTAACGATTTAAGAGCCCTGTGTGTATGTTATAGATGATCAATTATTGGGTACTGCCTGTTTTTTTTTAATATATGTACAGCAAAATAACGTGAACATTGAGCAAATGCAAGAGCCAGTAAATTCGTGAATACGTCTTACGCTTTTAATTATTAAAAGTAGCTAATATATCGAAATATTCTAACGGAAGATAATCATTATCATACTGAAACCAAAGCCAACTTATATAGAGGAATAGTGTACTATGGGCTCATACCTAAAGTAGAATATATTCACTTGTGTGTTTTATATTGATTTATTATTTTGAGTTATATGCTATGAAATGTTCAACAAAGGTTTTGTCTTAATACTTATAGAGTATTATTATAAACAAAGAAAATTTATAAACAAAGATAGATCTATCAGCAAACACCCAAACATGCACACACATACACACACACACAATGTATAAACAGGAATATATTAATACTAGAAGTAGTAAATGACCTACATACTGTGTATGTTAGTTTCTTACTAAGTAAATACTTTTAACAAAGGACTCTAAATATTCTATAACATTGTCTAAAATATCTGTTACCTGAAAGTTGGGTGGAAGAGATTTGTCGAGTACGCAGACTCCAGTGGTCAACTGATGCTTATTTCATCGACCCTGGAAGTATGCTTAAACTACTCGACCGTGGTTACAGTTAACCTGAAGAAATACTGCTTAACATTTTGCCCGGTAAGGTAATTATTGTGACTGCTCTCAACATTAGCTCAATAAATGTCCAAATTAATTCACGTCTAGAAGGCATATATACGTCGTATTTGGTAATGCATCAGAAATAGCATTGTGTCTGATATTACTCAATTTATTTGCGAAATAAAAAACAAACTTGAAATACATATTTGTTCATGCATTTTCTTGAGCAGCAACTTCATAACCATATATTTACCAACAATCCTGTCCGCGAGAGTGTAACGAAATAGCTGCAATGATGTACACATATGCTGCCTCCAAACCCAAAATTGATGGGATATTATACAAAGCATCAGTTGTTCCGCTTAACACTAAACATAACGCATGTAGACTAACAAACACAGTTGAAGATGGACTCTGAATTACTTTTTGAAGTTAAATTTTTGGATGGACTAGATGAATTTTTTAAGTGGCTTGAGTAGGATCAGAGCTGGATCTTACAGATTACGAACAGAAATTTTTAACCATTCAGGTAACATAACAGTAACTTTCGCACTCTAGATTCCGGCTGCTTGGCGTGCATCTTATAATGCATTGGTGCAAATCAAAGAGAATTGATACGTGTTCATTTCTCATATAATGTTGTTCATTGTATATATTTTGGACGTCATTTCTTAAAACAATTGCGTAATATGTTAAAACTACACTGAAATATATTTAAATTACCATATTAATCGTAACAGATATTTTAGACAAATACATTACCGGTACCAAATTTCCTCGATAGTCAGAGAAAGACTATACATGTTAAGAACAGGAAATTATATGAACCACAGAGTATCTGACAGATTTAAGTCATTATGTAAGATTGTATTTTGTAATAAAAAATGAAACTATTTACTTACAACTTAGTAAAATGTAATATTGCTCATAACAGCAATATTACATTTCTGTAACTTATAAGTAAAATAACTGACGCTCACAATCTTACAAAATTACTAGTATCACGAGTACACAAGATGTGTTTCTTTTCGAATGTAAATAACATAATTATATACTGTCGCTGAATTTAGAAATATCAGTAGACAATCAACAATAAACTAATTGATTTACTTTCGGAAAATATTAATTTTCAAATTAATTTTCGATTGAGAAGAGTAGAAATATGTTCGTAACATTTATTTTAAAAAAGCAATTTAATAGAAATATACTGTTCATAATACATACATTAATATATGCTAAATAATGGATAATTGTCTCGCTAGCTGGAAATAAAATTAAACAAAATAAGAACTCAATATTAATAGGCGCAGGAGTGGCTGTGTGGTAAGTAGCTTGCTAACCAACCACATGGTTCTGGGTTCAGTCCCACTGCGTGGCATCTTGGGCAAGTGTCTTCTGCTATAGCCCTGGGCCGACCAATGCCTTGTGAGTGGATTTGGTAGACGGAAACTGAAAGAAGCCTGTCGTATATATGTATATATATATAAGTGTGTGTGTATATGTTTGTGTGTCTGTGTTTGTCCCCCTAGGGCTAGTATGTTTATGTCCCCGTCACTTAGCGGTTCGGCAAGAGACCGATAGAATAAGTACTGGGCTTACAAAGAATAAGTCCCGGGGTCGATTTGCTCGACTAAAGGCGGTGCTCCAGCATGGCCGTAGTCAAATGACTGAAACAAGTAAAAGAGTAAAGAGTTAAGAGTAAAGTATTGCGAGATAGTAAATGTCTGGTACTTTATTTTATCGACCACGGTAAGCCGAAGCAAGTTTACCACAGAGAGAGTTAAACTTAGCATGTAAAGTGTCGGAAGAAATATTAAAAGATATGTTGCCCAGCATTCTAAAAGCAAGATTTCCTGATGAATGCACAACGCCAGCACTTACGAGGTGCAAGAGCATTTGTTGATATCATCGGCTTCAGTTTAGGTCTCGTACATTTTTGTTGACTAATGTTCTAGACTCGTACTTTTTCGCTTTGTTAGCTCATGAGTGAGGAATGCGACAGTTGGTTTCATGAATTTGTACTCAGAACCTAATAGGCTGGAACAAATGGTGCAAAATTCATTTCAACTCTGCTAACGATTCTATTATCGCGATTCCTTAATTAGTGCTCCTGATTTGCACACAATTCTAACGATTTTGTTTGCAAGGAATAAGTCCATAACATGGACACAACTGCTTGGTTGGTACTTTACCGAACCAAGTGGGATGAATGGCAAAGTTGACATTTGTAGTCCTAATAATAATAATAATAATAATAATAATAATAATAAATGGGATGATGATGATGATGATGACGACGATTACGATGATGCTGATGAGAAAAAGCAACAAATAACTTTATTTTTAAAAAAACACATATACGCTTTTGTGCATGTGCTTATACTCGCGTGTGCACGCTTCTGTGACTGCGGCTCAGTTAATATTTTAGTTTATCATCTGCTCGATGGCAATCTGCCTCGTTCTTATGGATTTGAAGTTAATTACGATTTATATATAATTTCACATAATTTTGTGTAAATATATCGATTTATTATAATTTTCTATAATTTCACGAATATACATCAAACCATATACAAGCGAAGAGAGAAAAATGTACAAAAATTAAAATGGAACGAAGCCAAACACCCGTTTGTTTTTAAATAAAATATTGGTTCGAATTTGAAAGGAGCAGATTATATAATGTAAAGCTTTGGAAGAGAAAGTATCTCACATCTGCAACTGAGGTATTTGCGTGAGAATTCATATTTCCTACATCTCGGATATGAATATGATATTTCCTTCTGCAGCTTAACATACGTAATTACTTTATAGTATTTAACCTTGCCCCTCTTCAATCTGATTTGAAATGCTACCGCGGTCGACATTATTTTTATCTTTCAGTAATAAAATTTGATCGATTGAATTACGAAGAGCCTTCCTACGGATATTGATTATTAATTTTTCTTCTTTTTTTTTTCGCCTTGGCAAAAAGCCATAGATTCTTGGGGAAAGGCTAGTGAAGGAATCAGATCGATATATATTTGAATCAGTTCTCTTAGCTTTGTTGGTTTCAATCTTTAGAATATGGTCATGAAGAGTTACAGATTTCATGGGTTATTTACCCATCTATGTAGGAAAGACATATTTTTGTGTCGTGTATATTTAACTTTTCCGCTGACATAAAAAATGCAAAATAGACGTTAGTGAAAGGAAAAGTAGTCCAAACAAATACGCAACATGATGTTTTAGTTCATTAAATACTAACACCGTCGCACATAGTCTTATACACACACACACACACACACACACACACACACACACACACACACATACACACACATACACACACACACACACACATATATATATATATATAATTATAAGATATGGGGTCCACAATAAAGAGTAACGTTGGACATTTACTTTCAGTCACTACAATTGTTCTCCAAG
>NC_042998.1:117013062-117038062 GCF_006345805.1 Octopus sinensis
TAAAGTAAAATCATATACAATAAAAGGCGTCTGTATCTAATTACTAAAACACGTCTATTCCAAATCTTTATTCTTTTTACAATGGAACATCTTATTTTTCTTCCTACAAATATTGATTTAGTGCCAAAATACACAGTTAATAATTTATGATTGAAAACGGCAGACAAATCAACAAGGTAAACTTCTTTCAAACTAATATTTAACGTCAATATTTCGTTTTGAAGATATTTCAAATGACTAAATAATTTCTGTATGAAATAAAGAGATTTCAATAATCGGAATTCACCTGTACTCAAGACACGCGAAATAATTTAGTACCTTTGTTTTGGTTTGGGTTTTTGTAATTTGTTAACTTTTCTGTGGACGGAGATATTTGGGTTCCTTCCAGATACATTATTGGCAAACACATGGAAAATTAGCATTTCTTTGATCACTACATTCGTAATATCGGAAGAATGTATACATATATGCATACATATATACATACATGTATGCATACATAAATACATAGTGATACATACAAATACGCAAACACACACATATATATATAAATTATATATCAATATATATGTATAAATGAATATATATATATATATATATATATATATATATTATATATATATATATATATATATAAGATATATATATATATATATATATATTATATATATATAAGATATATATATATATATATATATAAGATATATATATATATATATATATATATATATTATATATATATATATAATATATATATATATAAAAGATATATATATACATAAGAATGAGTGTGTGTTCTGGAGAATGTTAATACGGGTTGCTCAATGTGTGAATAACATCAAACATCTTTCATGTTGTTCGTCAAAGTATGGCTTGCGCTAGCAATCATTGTACAGTGGAACCACAAAACCCAAATACATTTTACTGCTATTGAATTCTCTGTTATTATTTTTATGCATTAATTTTACATACCATATTATTGCACTTCCTGAAGTTGTCGAGAAACCTATCTGCAATAGCACCTTCAAATGCTCAACTAAAACTGCCGGCAGATCTTCTGCAGTCTTCTGTATGATAATTTGATAACATCTTATAATTCTTGTCATATCACTAAGTTTCTATAACAAAAAGTATACTGTTTCGACTGAGCCTTCAAAATATTCCATTTCCAATAATACATTAAACTATGTGAAATGTTTGAGTATCATACGTCGCACTTCAGTTCAGATCATAAATGCAGATATATATGGACTGAATTTGCTGCATAATGTTTAATATTTAATTGTCAAACCTTCAAACAGTAATCGGTTTATTCAGCATTACAGTTTTATCACATTGTTGCACTCCACGTACTATGACTGATATTTTGCAACTTCCAATTTCCTCGCCTTACTCTCCCTCTCCCTCCCCACAACTTGACAATGTCCACACCATCGAACTCTGCTTCATTTTGCCAAACTAAGTCGCTAATTTGTAGAACTTTCCTGAGTGCCTCGGCAATTTCCAGCAATACGTGAAAATATTACGGAACCGATATTCTTACTTTTTACAAAAAGGTTTAACTACCTAGTCATTTTAACACAGCGTATAGTTTTGGTCTATTGTGAAGTATTTGGATGGAACTACCTACTGCCTCTTCTACGTACTTCTTTTGGTGCTGTTGTTTCCATCAACATAAATATCTTCAGACCGGACATAAATGACACAAATCTTAAATGCATGGTCTGAAAAGTTGATGAGTATTTTTCATCCATACAGTAATTTTACAACCACATTTATGAGACTGCATGATTTAACTGATAATAAAAATGCGTGTTTGTATGTGTGTGGCTTTGGCGTGGGTGTGTGAAGCGACAAAATTATATATATATCTTTTAAGTCAGTATCATCTCTTTCTTTTTTTTTTGTAATTTTCAAGTACCTGATATGATAATGCTGCGTGCAGAATTAAGAACTATAATTTTGAAGGTGATAGTGTGAGATTTAGAAGATATTTGATTGCTATTTCTAACTGGTCGCTCGGCTATGTAAATCAGAACTTCACTAAAACTGACCTGAATTTTGCTCAGAAACAAAATCTACAAATTTGCTTTAGATTTAGGCGCAGGAGTGGCTTACCAACCACATGGTTCTGGGTTCAGTCCCACTACGTGGCATCTTGGGCAAGTGTCTTCTGCTATAGCCTCGGGCCGACCAAAGCCTTGTGAGTGGATTTGGTAGACGGAAACAGAAAGAAGCCTGTCGTATATATGTATATATTTATGTTTGTATGTGTGTGTATATGTTTGTGTGTCTGTGTTTGTCCCTCTAGCATTGCTTGACAACCGGTGCTGGTGTGTTTACGTCCCCGTCAATTAGCGGTTCGGCAAAAGAGACCGATAGAATAAGTACTGGGCTTACAAAAGAATAAGTCCCGGGGTCGATTTGCTCGACTAAAGGCGGTGCTCCAGCATGGCCGCAGCCAAATGACTGAAACAACTAAAAGAGTAAAAAAGAGTAAAGAGTATACATGCTACAAAATTCTTTATGAACAACTATACTCTAAATATATTCATCACTGCAATTCCACACCTGTAAAATATGTCAACACATGTAGTAACTTGTGTCATTGTATTTTTTATATTTATCATTATCTTTCAGTTTTAATTTCTTTCTTGCTATTTAACAGAGTGATCGAATGTCACGTACAATATGCTATCACCACAAGCTCTTTATTTGTTACAGTAAAGAAAAAATGCAATTCAGGTTGTTTTTGGCAATTGATTTGTTTGTATATTTATTTGGTTATTTCTTATAAATAACGAATTCTGTTTCAAATTATCCCCCTAAAGTAGATTGTTCCTAGTTTTTAGCATGCATTTTTTTTTTCAAAAATAAATAATTTCTAAATGTTTATTTTCCTTTATTTCCTCCATCAATCCAAATTATATTCGTTTAACAAATTTCTAAACACATAAGATGAAAGTGAAAGTGCTTCCAGTGAAATGTATAATTGTTTACAAAAGATTAGTTCTTTATTTTGCATTGTGCCATTTTTTCTATCATTGTATTAAGTTTCTATCTTCCTTTACGCTCGTCTTTCGCTCACAACACATATTAGGCTGCCATGTTAGTTGTAGTAATGCATTTTATGGAACTTTAACTAACTACACCGCAGCAGAAACATCTTTCGCAGATAATCTAAACGCTCACCACGCACGTGCGCGCGCATATATGAACACATTCAGGCCCCACTCTCAATAACAAATGCAATTATATTTTCATAGGAGCATACCTCTATATACATATGTCACAGTAACACTCATTTTTCACTTCTTTCCTCTGCTTTTGACTGCTTTCATTAAAGAACATTTCCTGCTTTTCTCTCTCTCTCTCTCGCTCTCTCTCTCTTTCTCCATCTCTCACCCTCTCGATATCTCTCTCTCCTCACTCTGTCTCTCTCACTTCTGTCTGTCTGTCTCTCTGTCTCTCTCTCTCTCTCTGTCTTTCTCTACATTTTTTTCTTTTTTATATGGTGAAAAACTAGCGTCCGAAATGTGACAATTCTGCATTATATCTTTTGCGTTAATATCTTATTTGTTCAACTCTCGCCCTCTAGTATAACCCTGTCTACTGATCACTGTACAAACAATTCTCATTGGTAACAAGAAAGCTTCTAAAAGATATATGTTTTTGAATGGTTGCGTGAATACATATCTAGGTCAATCAGTTTCACAAAAGATATGGGTTCCAGTCCCACATACAGTCTTCGATTTTTCAATCCCAAAAGGTTTTTAACCCAATATTCACCTGGTATTTTTTATTGCTTTATCTATTTTGAGTTCTATAGTAAATGAATTATATGCATGTATATATATATATATATATATGTGTGTGTGTGTGTGTGTGTGTGTGTGTGTGTGGTGTGTGTGTGTGTGTGCGTTTATATGTGTGTGTATGTGTATGTTTGTATTATGTGTGTGTGTGTGTGTGTGTGTGTGTGTGTGTATATACATATATCTATATCGTTTAATGTTATCGTTGACGATGAAACACATGCCCCTACATCAACAATATTACCACCATTACGGGGCCCAGGAAGGAATATCACATAACACACCCCTTCTGTTGTACTTCAGCGAATCTCATGTATTGCATCATATGCAGACTCTGCGATTCGCTTTACAATGGAGAAGCAATGCCTCGGGGATCGCTTTCGCGAACAGATCAGAAGCATATTGCTACGCTTGCCTGGTCAAACTAGCGCCACTGAATCATTCTATTGCAGATTTATCATTATGTAGCCAAGCATAGCACCATGGACACCACATCTCTAGGAAACGAAAGAAGCAACGTCTCATATTTGATCTTGGGACTATGTCCCAGACAGGTATGAATGATCGTTTTCCCTTTCATCTTTCACCTCCTCTTAATTTTCCGATAACTTCCGTTTCACGTTAGCAGCCCGTCTTACCCTGAGTCTATTGTTAGTTGCAACCAGCTTCTCAGCCTGAGAGGATGTAAACTCTCTTTGTCTTTCTTCCACTTATCTTTTTTCTCTAACCCCTGATGAAGGCAGAACCCCAAACGTTGGATATTCGACTCCCCACGGAACGTTCATTGTACCCCTTTCATTTTTTCTATGTTTTTTCAAGTCTTGCCGACGCAGAGCTACACAGGATCATTGCCTATGATATATATATATATATATATATATATATATATATATATTATATTTATATATGTAATGATGAGTTTATTTTCCTGATGATCTAAACGAATAGGTACGTTGCGTAAGTGCTATAATTGGTCATCCGTTGGGTTCCAAGCTCACAGCTGAGTCGGGAGCTAGCCATCTGTAATAGGCCTCCGAGTCAGTAAGTATATATTAAAGGAGAACTAAACCAAGCCAGGACGAGCATGTCTCGTCATTTAGAATATTTAATTACTGAAAGGTGAATCAGAAACAGAAAAATAGAAGTAATTGCTTCTACTCCTCATTTTTGATTCACATTACTCTAATTAGATATTCTAAAGGACCTGAGATGCTCCTCCTGCCTTGGTTAAATTTTCCTTTTCTTTATATGTTTTTAAAATCTAGTTTAGCTCACGAGCTGTGGCCATGCTGGGGCACCGTCATTTGGTGTTGCTACATAATTTTACTTCACGAATGCTTTTTAGCAACTGCCATTTGGTGCATGAGAGAGTTCGATGCAGCTGCCCTCATCTGCACCTCCTGCCGTGAAGTTGGTTCATCTGGGACATCTGTCAGGAAGAAATCCAGTTTTATTTTAAAGACATCTGAATCCACCCGCCAGGTCTCTCAGCTTCTTCGGGAGGATATTGAAGAGATGTGGGCCTCTGAAGCCCAGGCTATCACAGTATCTTGTTCTACATCTTCATGGCAAATTTGGAGTCCTTGGCACTACGCAGTGGCGCCCAGTTCTAGCATTTGTGTAACTGTCGATGCCAAAGTTTGGGACAAGTTCTTCTAGGATCTTCCAGATGTATATTATGGCATATCTTTCTCGCCTACGCTCTAAGGAATAGAGTCTTAATCTCTTGAGTCTTTCCCAGTAGCTTATATGCTGCACAGAGGCTATCTTCTTCGTGTAGCTTCGTTGGATCGCCTCAAGTTCTATGATTAACTTGACACTTGATGGTGACCATAGCTGAGAGCAATAGTCAAAGTGGCTTAGGATAAGTGTCCTCCAGAGGACCATCATGGTTTCCTGGTCTCTTGTTCTAAAGGTTCTAAGAATCCATCCGGTCAGCCGCCTACATTTCATTGCCAATTTAGCAACATGCACATGAAAGGTTGCATCATATATATACATATATACATATATATAGACATACATATTACGTAATTCATCACAAGTATATTCTTAT
The DNA here is from genome assembly GCF_006345805.1 of Octopus sinensis. Taxonomy (NCBI): domain Eukaryota; kingdom Metazoa; phylum Mollusca; class Cephalopoda; order Octopoda; family Octopodidae; genus Octopus; species Octopus sinensis. The sequence continues at coordinate 117,018,934 of NC_042998.1, forward strand.
TTGGACTGCTTTCAAATCACAAGAAAACATTATAATTACAGACTGGATGAACTACCAATATTTTCATGAACATTTTCAACACAGAATATAATGAAATTTCAGTATCTTTCCACATATTTAAATATACTCCAAGTTCTACAATGATGCTCTCGGTTCCTCTAGATATATGAAGGTTTTCTAATGTTCTACAGTTGGTAACTAAAGGTTGGACTCTCGCCTTAATAGCATTCTGACAGCATCTTGAGCAGATAATTGAAAAATGTATTCTATTTTAGATTTATATATTTAAATATGTATGAACATATGAATATTTTATCTTCTATATTTTAGTTTTCTTTTTCAGTCGTCGGACTGCTATCATGCCGGGAGTCCAACTTAAAGTTTTTGATCCGATAAGTTGACCGACTTATATTTTAATGCCACACACGTACTCTATTGATTTTTTCCCCGAACCGTTAATTTGCAGAAGCGCAAACAAACCAACAGTGGCTGTCAGGCGTTGAGGTGGGGAACATGCAGATACAAAGACACGCAAATATACATGCAAGCATTTATGTAACTGTGTGTATGTGTATCTACGTATATATGTATGTAAGCATGTATGTATGGATGGATGTATGGATGGATAAATGGGTGGAAGGATGGATGGATGGATGGATTGGTGGATGGATAAATTGATGGACATACGACAAGATTCTTTTCGATTCTTTGAATCAAATCAATTTCCAACATTTTGGTCGCCCCGAGGTTATCGGAGAAGACCTTTTCCCAAACTACCACGCAGTGGAAGTGAACGCGGAACCGTGTGGCTGAGAAGCTGATGTCTTTCGCAGAGACATATATACATGCACACACGCACACCTGTATATATCCACACTCATATAAGATTGAATGTGCTACGTGCGTGCTGTTGTGCAATCATATATATGTGTACTTCACGTAGCAGGACCGCCGGTATATAAGGATCGATATAATTCTTGTTCGTTTAACTAGGATTAAAATACAAATATTTATTTTAAATTTGAAGCATAGTGAAAGGCACTATCGATGTGCGCTTACGAACAACAATAATGCAATCCTTTTAGAAATGATATCCAGATACAGCAAACACACTCGTTATTATACTACACCATCCATGAAGTATATCATTTCGATTATCATCTCTTTATCAGCTGGCATTCCATTGAGAGATATGTTTCAACTTGTGAGTAGTTCTCGTCTTTTCTCTCTTGTTTCCACTTATCCACAAAGGAATTGGTATATTGATTTCTAGCCACATGTATTGTATCAAATAGAGTGACCTTCGTTCTATTTTCCCAGATCATTTTAAAAAGCTTATTCTCATTTTACAATCTCTGTTCTGCCCGACGCCAGTTAGTGATTGTAATAAAATTAGCTGCATTTCAGACATTTGTGCCAGGTATCGAGTATTCGGAAACCTTATCCCCTCTTTAACATATCACAGAGCTTTCTAAAACTTTCATACGCGCTACTTTTCCACCTCTGAGTATATCATAAACTAACGTTATTGACGAAACTAAGATTTGCTTATACAAAGACTACACAAAAATGATTCATTCGTGGGTTTCACTCTCTGAAAATATGAATTGATATCCGTTCAATAAAGATCTTTATCTAGTATATATGCAAAGCTGAATATTGATCCTGTGTTATTCTGTTTCGAAGAAGATTTACTCGTATAATTCTGTTTGGCTGAAATTTTGAACATATTATCATGAAGTAACTAGTAAAACAAATGAAAAAATTGACGTAAATTCAGGGGATATTTATAAGATATAGAATAAGAAAGTGCAAAGAATACGTATGGAAACAATGCAAAGTGTCTCCTGCATTGAACGAAAATCAATTATGTGGATGCTCATTTAGACCATATAGTAAACCAAAGCGTGACCATCACAGAATTATAAAAGAATGAACCAAAACCTACGCAATTAACTTTCATCAAGAAAGACTGGAAAACATAAACTTTTAACTCGTTTAAATTTTTGAGAAAATCAATGGTGACATACATTGGAGAGAAGCTGTTACTGTAGCAAGATCGTTAAAAAGTCCTGATAAGCTTCGGTCTTTCAGATCTATCAGGCAAAGCATGGTTTTACGAGTGCTTGACTAACTTAGATGGCTGAGACATACGGAAGCGTTGAGTAAATAAACACTATTAGGTGTGACCATGTAAAGGAATATCTATACTAAATATGGTTTTTGTACCAAAGCAAACCTCCAAATAATAAGTAATAAATCGCTTTAATGGTAGTTAGTTTCAGAATACAAATCATAAAAATTCAGCAAAATTTCAGGAATACATTACACGTAGTAATAACAATATTTTATATTGCAACACTGTCAGATGTGTGGTAATAACACATTTTATAACTTAAGACTGTCAGATAAGTACTATGTTCCGTATTTCATATCCCATGATGTCAGAAGATTAGTAACCAGACTAGTTTATATTCCAACTGTCAGATGTATGGTACTAACGATTTTATAACATAAGACATTCAGGAGCGTAATGAGCACTATGTTAACACTATACGAACACCAAAGGGAATAATAGGTGTATATCATATATCCCAGAACGAAGAGTTCTTTTATATTCCAGGAAAGTATTTTGTGTGTGTATATATACATTAGTAAATGTATATATTAGTAAATTCCAACCCAAGCTAAATAAACAATAATAATAATAATACAACCATTACCAATAACAAACATTTCCAAACAATAAACATAGCCAAACAATTACTGCTTTGAGCAGAGTTAAAATACAGGTCTCTTGACAGGTTCAAAAACCTGTGATTCCTAAATCAAACACCAATCAACTTACGTAATTTAGTAAATGCACGCAGAATATATTCAGAATATAGTTTACAAAATTTAACATTCTGGAGCCTATACAGATATATTTAAGATACATGGTTGGGAATTCTAAAAACATTACTGTCAGCACTACTATATGAACCTGAAGATGGATGAAAGTCCTAGTTCAATCAGAATGTAGATTCAATATTCTATCATTTATATTACCTTATAATATATTATTATAAGATTGTAAATAAAACGTGAAAATCTAAGTTGAAATTTCTTTGAGAATGATATGTATATATGTATCATATATCTGTATATATCATATATATATACATGCATATATGTGCACATACATATACCACCAGCCCATGGGATATATGGTATTGAAATTACGTCCGCATTTATAACGATGTTGGTAATGTGGTTATGTATGTATGTAAGGTTATATATTTCTGTATTCGTTGGTTTAATCTAAAGCGCCAAAACATTCTTAAGAAGAACCTACAGAATAAATGGAACTGAAATGGAAATGGTATTGAAATCTTTTGGTATCATGGCAGTGAAAGTGAGAGAAAACCTTAATAACAAACAAATATATGGCACTCACAGAAGATCTCTCCATATATATTAGACAGAACAATATCGATTATCGTTTACGAATTAAGAATATGCGTAGGACAGAGGAAGCAAGAAAAACAGGGTAGGAAAATAAATGGCGCGATGTTTATGAATCTTATACACAACAAAGTCAAGATGACTACTTAGTTCTTAAATTGAGAAACACATCATGTTGTCATTGACAGCAGAATCGTACGAAAATGATTAAGACTCATGACTGATGAGGTGAACATACATAATGCTTCCACTTTCGAAAGAAATGCTTTAATTATTTCCTCCATCATTTTATGTTCAGAGTTCAAATCCCGACTCATTAAACTTTGCTTTGCTACCTACAGGTTCGAAAAAGTGACGCATAAGTAAAGTATTGAGATCGAGGTAATTACTCGAATCCCTCAAAGCTGCAGGCATTGTTTATAACTCAGAAACCATTAATAAAAAAATATTTAAATGATGTCTGAAGATACGAAACATATCTGGAATGAATGGAATATCAGCCAGTCCTACAAAATTAGACAATTCAATATTTTGATTTTTTCTTTCGCAGTATACTATCTGTGAGTGCATATAATCCGAAAATGTGATCCCAGGTTTTAATCATACAGAACTTATCTCGGATTATGTGCCAGCCATTGATGAATTGTTCTTAAGATGAATTCTTAATCCATAGAGAATGATTGAGTACGTCATCGTGAATAAGGAAATCAATAATAAACTAATTGGGACAGAACTACTACCCAAAAGCTCACAGATGTCACATGCTTTTTAATGTTTTTAATTAAAGTATATACAAAACTCTCTTAAAAATTTGCGTTTTCTTTTTGATTTTGAAAACACTACATATGTACTAGTTTATGTATGTATGTATGTATGTATGTATGTATATATGTATGTATGTATGCATGAATGTAAGCTTGCATGTATGTATCCATGCATGTGTGTATGTATGAATGTAAGTATGTATGTATTTATGTATGGATCTATGTATTTATGTATGTAAACCACCGGCAAAGAGCCAGAAACTATTGACACAATTATTAGACAATTACTGAACAATTGCCATCACTTGGTACTAACATAGCGGTATTTTGCTGACTTTTAAATGAGTGCAGGCGTGACCACTAAAAGTACAGTCTTTAGTTTTGAGAACTTCATGCAGTACTTACCGATTCGATGTAAGTGTTGCATGAAGAACTGTAAATTCATGATTTGCGAAGATTCTGTTGAGGTTCTTTCATATTTCTTAAACTGAAATTATTCCCGAGATCGATCGATTTTTGCGATGCAATGTCCTATATCCCAGTAATATTAAAAACTAATAGTTTGAGTCTAAAACACTTAGGTTGCCCTATACGCCGAATCTGACTATATATCGGCACATACGGTATATTTCGGAAATGTGGATTCAAAAAAACTGACGATATACGCACACGATTTTTTTTAAGTGTGGTGTTTGACAAAGAGAGATAGAGAGAGAGAGAGAGAGAGAGAGAGATTATGTGTGTGCGTGCGTGTGAGTGAGTGTGTGTGTATGTATGTGTGTGTGTGTGTATGTGTGTGTGTGTGTGTTCTTTAGTGAAGCAAAACAGAATTATGAAATTCTTTGTAATTAGTTATATAGCTTTAGAAAAACACCATTTTTTTTTAGAAAAACACCTTTTTTATTTCTCTGTGAATGTTTACCAGGTTTCCACATTTTCGGGATAATCTACATATATGCTAAGTACTACAGTTATAATTATTATGATTTACTATTACTATGGTGTTATGTATGTACTGGAACTAAATATCAATATACAATGTGTTGCAATATCATTTGAACGCAGGGAAACTATTACTATCATTTACTCCTTGAATCCTAAACCAGCCGATGACAATTGAGCCTTTCATGCAATGGGAGACGATAAATTAAACATCAGTGAAGATTTTGTGTCGATATAATTTAATTTGCCCTTCACGTGATACATACAGCTTGCATATGCTTTGTAAATACAGCTTGCATATGCACTCGCCTAGAAAAATAGGAAGGCCGAACTAAAGTAATATATACAAGATATCCACATTTTCTTATAGCTCCCGTAAGGTTGATTAGTAAATTTTACTTCGGTTGAATTTCATTTGAATCGTAAAGACACGCTGCTAATTGATACAATTAGAATCCGTCCGATGTCCACACTCCAATGATTTTAATATAGTAAATAAGAAAAATTTAGGCTTAATATTCTGATGTATATTTATGGATTAATACATATTTTTTGTTTTTGCTTCTTTATATTCTGAAACTGTTTTATGTACGTCTAAACGATTTTGAGTTGAATCAGGTACGCCACAATTTCTTGTATTTTTCTCATGTCTAAATTTCAAACACAAATGTAATATATATATATATATATATATATAATATATATATATATATCATTGTTGTTACATTTCATTTACATTAAGTTTCTAAACGTAAACATTCTTTTAGATCTCAAAATTACTTTTCATTTGGAATTCAATTGGCAAATATTTTAGAGAATTTCTTGCGTTTAAATTAACGCTGCTCTACATTATTTATTCGCCTTCCTAATTGAATAAAGAGTTGAAATTTCAGCAGCAACAGCATGTGTCGTCGTATTCAGCATTATTGTGAGATATATCAAAGTATTGATCATTATCTTAGGCGCAGCTTGCATGTGGATTAAACGCCTACTATATTCTATTCAGTCTTGAGGAATAGTGCGTAGTTTTTCAAAGAACCGGGACTAATGGATTAATTACTGTAATTAATTATCATCGAGTTCAACGACCTATTCCTTATTAACAATCAATATGAACATGACATGGGTACAGCTATCACAATATATATGCCAAAACACATAGAAATATGAATCGGTGAGCGAAATGCAATAATGTAAATGTACACGTAAATGAAATGATTTCGAAACCTGCAACAATTTTGTAGGCAAAATTCAAAGGAGCTGATCGATATAAAATGAACTGAACGTGAATGATTTACATTATGCTAATTGCAGTGTTTCGCAGTACGATTTCAGATTAAACTAAATTTGCATTTATCATTTGCTACTCTTCAGTTCATAAAAATCCATGCATTTTATTGAGTGTTCCACTTCCATTTCGGAGAGAGATTCATAATTTTCAGATAAATTAGCTACTGGTCCTTAGTCAGGACAGCTCACAATAACTATACCTATGACCAAAATCAGCCTAGCAATGAGTATCGTGTTTTGGGGGAGTGTCTATGTCTACACAATTTAATTTTATTTCCTATTTACGCAATTAATGATTTCGGGAAAACGTTATTTTGCAGTATGCCTACATAGGGTTGCCACGTTATACAAAAATGTTAAATGTAGGACCGCAAACATGTTTAGTAATGTTACTGCCGTTCTCATAGATTTCCAAACAAAATTCATATAAACTCTGTGATAATGTAAGGCAAATTAGACATTAGCGCTATTTGAGCACAAAAGACAAACGAAAGAAATCGATTAGTCCCAAACAATGTCATTTTGCCAATTAATTACATTATATTTAAACATGGTAAATCAAAGTGGTATCTTTAGCAATATCCACTTTTTTGGTGATACAAATTTACCTTCTCAACGACTAATTTTTTCCTGAGTGAAATATATATTTTTTACATATTGGGTTGTATGAAGGCTGCGAAATGGCAGAACTGTTAGCAATCCTGGTATAATTTTTAGAGACATTTCGTCAGACTTTGCGTCCTGAATTTAAATTCCGCCGAGGTCGACTACCTCTTTCATTTCTTCGGGATGGATAGAAAATGCACCACTCGAGTACTAGGATCTATGTATCGACTTAAGCTCACTGTAAAATTGCTGGCCTTGTGCCATAGTTTGAAACTAATTTTGAGCCGTATGGATTACTATTGAACTTATGCTGACAATTCAACAGATTCGTCTTTGTCAGAAGTGTTATAGTGTTAATCTTACATTTTACCAATCAGACACAATAAAATATTGAGCCTTTTTGGCATTTACTATGAGAGAACGTAGTTTCATTTACTATTAACTTTCATTGACAGGTACGAGAATTCTGTCCTCATTCATTCTGTTTTTGTGTTTAGTTAACTTCTTCACATTGCCTCTGCAGAACAACTTCTATCAGTGTTTTACTACATACGCTTACTAGCTGTCGAGGCTTATTATCTGGTTGTAAAATTTTTGAATTCCATAATATAGCACTCCAGTGAAATGCCTTTAACAATAAAAAATATAGAGTAGGACTTGTTTTTAATTACGTGTTTAGGAGCATTTTTTAAAATCCTCTTTTCAGGTCCTTTCCAATCATTATATCATTCGATCTCCACTCCTTTAAAATTTGAAGGAAAAAATATATTACCTTTCGAAGATTGTGTCATCCCACTATTCACCATTATCTTATAAAAATTGGCAGATTTCTAAAGGGAGGAATTATTGTTTGATAGCGTTAGTATATATACTTATTAATAAACAATAGAAAACACAACATGAATGCATATTTAACAGCTTTGTTCCAAGTAAATTGAAAACCTGAAACGCAGAAATAAAATATCACGGAAGACGTTAGTAAGTAATTATCTTGGATATTGTCTTCCTATTTTCTGATATAGACAAAGATTATTGAGAGCTTTGAATCAAAGATATTCGTTCAACCATTAAGAAATTCTCCATGGAAATGCGTGAAAAAGCTTTTAGCTTTTCTCGGATGAAAAGAATTCTTCAAAAGACTCCACATAATTAAATGGAGTAAGGTTTCTCGAATAGCATTCAACAAAACATTTGAAGAAATCTGAACATGGACCGGAAGAAGCACTTTTACGTTTTTTGTGTTATTGTTCGCTGACTGGGTTTACAACTTCGATTCATAGAGAGTCATATCTTTATGTAATATTACTTCGGGAATGAAAAATCTCCCGTGAGATAATATTAGTATCTTTTCATTAGGCATTCGAAAGCAGTGTAACTGAAGTGCAATGTATTCAACCAAAAATCGAAAATGTTGCGTAGAATTCCGAAGCCAAGTATCTTATGAGATAATAAATATTACTTATTTTGAATAAGAAATATTTTATCTATAGTATAAAGAGAGGGGTAACTGGGTTGTGCAAATATCAAGTTTTCCCTAAAATAAAAAGGTGTAAAACGTGCGTCGTCAAATCTTTCGAAAAAATTATTTTTTATTCTGTTGATCAACGTCAGACCATAAATGTCTATTTTTTCAACAAAATACATGGAATTTATGATAGTTTTGAAAAATGCGATGTTATAGTTTCTTATTCTAAATTAAGGCGTTTTTGCAAAGTATTAGTTGTGAATGTGTGATACACGCCAAAGGAGGTTGTGCAGTGTCTATAACTTATGCCGAATCAGCAAGACGGTGGAAGTTACAAGTCAAAATGTTTTAATATATGTACTGAGTAATTGACAAACAAGTAAACAGTACTGATATGAAGCCAGATCAAGTTGACCTATGCTTTGGACGGTTGACTTAATGGATCAAGCCCATGAAGAGTTAATGTCCGTCAGAATTTCCATTCAGTTTTTGTTAGTAAATTTTATCCACAGGCCTACTTGATACAGTGTTCGTATTTAGGTCAAAACTGAATTACTAAAGTACAAGGCGAATCTCATAATTATGAGATTTCTTCAGTTGGTAAAGAAAGTTCATTGCAGACAGTAATTACGGAAGATTAATATCAGAAATGTATTTCTAGCTAAGAATAATATTAGAGGAACAGAAGTGATACATGCAACAGGAGTTGCCATAAAAATTAAATGACATAAATCAAAACGAGTAGATGTCTCAACTCTTTGAATGTAACGAGAACTTTATCTTAAAAGAAAAAAACCTGTTTTTTTTTCCTTTTTTTGTGGCTGTAAAACATGTTGTTAGATAAGAAAAAATCATTTGTTATGAAGCTTCAGCTAATCTGAAGAATGTTTACTCAATAAAGAAACAATATCTGAATATTTGATTTAGAACTTTGGATAGTTTTAAGAATATTTTGCATGTAAGTCAACGAAAGTGACCAACTGGTGAAATTGTCTGTACATATCAAAACAATTAAAGATATGATGTAGATTTAGAGACAAACTAAATGCATTTTCCTTGCCAAAATTATGCACTATATAGATATATGTCTTGTAGTTGAACGTTCCGTCTAGGGAATCGAGATGTTTGTCCTTTCATCTTTTTTAATAAACATAATTGCCTATGATCTGTTTTCACAATAGATGATGCTGTGATCGACCTGACATGTCTAAATGTATCAAAGCCAAAATCAGAGCTATCACAAAATTATTCAACAGTTGAGTAAGCTCTTTATTATTTGCTCGTGAATTTTGTTAAGTCGTAATGGATTCATTTTATATAGTGTTTGACTGTAATTCTATAATTGACTTTTATTTATATCATGTGATCACTGTGTAGCATTTTATTTCAGAATATGAACCGATGATGTTGCTTCTCACAGACACACAAACTGCGAGAAATAGCAGTCAAATTTGACACAAATTATCTTAATGTCGTAAATGCGGGGTACATATGTTAAATATCGGAGTGCAACAAACGCCAAAACAGAGGATTTAGACTCGCATGGAATAAGCTTTCATTTTTTCTTTGTAGACATACTAAATCAAAGAGTAGATCACATAAAATAATTCCATCTGTTCTTTTAAGACAGTATATTTTCAATACAGAAATTGTCAGTAAGAAACATTAAGAAAAACCAAAACTGAAAACTTGTCTGGTAATTGTAATTATATAGGTGACAATGTTCGCAGTCAAGTTACTGACTATTTATTACTCTACAAAATATATGTAGACACTGCCTAACATGCTATTGTTCGGGAATTGCTGAGATAAACTTAGTTGCATCATGAGATTTTTCAGACCAAGTGAATAATATCTCTGTAACTTAACTCTCTCCCTTTCGATGTTGCTCTCTTTCTTTCTCTCTCTTATTCTCTATATATCTTAATGTGAATATATGTGTGTGTGTGTGTGTCTGTTTTATGTGCGTCTCTCTCTCTCTTTACACACAGACACACACACACACACACACACACACACACACACACAGACACACACACACATATATATATATATAAAGAGAGAAAAAGACGTATATACGACACACACACACACATATGTGTGTATATATATTTATGTATGTGTGCGTGGGTATGTGACTGTCTGTGTGTGTGTGTGTGTGTGTGTGTGTGTGTGTGTGTGTCTGTGCTTATTAACGGCAATAAGAACGTAGACAATATTTGTAACATGTTTCACAAATTCAGTCTAGCTATTGCTAATCAGTGTCTTAATACCATTCAATTTCTTCACAGAATATGGTAGTAACGGCAATAAGAACGTAGACAATATTTGTAACATGTTTCACAAATTCAGTCTAGCTATTGCTAATCAGTGTCTTAATACCATTCAATTTCTTCACAGAATATGGTAGTAAAGAGAAACTCCGAACAACACCCTAACAAATCTTCATACTTACATTAAAAAGCAAAGACATATCTATATAATGCCATATATATACATATATATATATATATATATATATATATATATATATATTATATATATATATATATATATATAAACAATTGCCGCGTGGAAGGTGTTTATAAGCCATTTACGAAACACATAAAACCGTTAGATTCACTTCAACATTTAAATTTAATTTATCAAATAAAATTTTGACAAATTAAATTTTAATGTTGAAGTGAATCTAACGGTTTTGTGTGTTTCGTAAATGGCTTATAAACACCTTCCACGCTGCAATTGTTTCCGTTCCAGCACACGATCTAAGATCAAGCCACTCGCTATGCAAGTACATCTTTATATATATATATATATGTGTGTGTATGTGTATGTATGTATGTATGTATGTGTGTGTGTGCATATATGTTGCACATGTGTTTATGCATGGACATATTTCTCAAGTTTTGTGCTTATGTGTATTTCAGAATAGAAAAAAAAAGCATTAGAGGAGAAGACAAAACTATGCCGCAATAAGAATAGTCATGTGATTTTATATCCCTCTCCCATTCCGACTCTCTCTCTCTCTCTTACCTTCGGTCTTTCTCTCTTCCATAGTCATGTGTTAAATAGTGTTTAATCATCTCCATTATTTCATAGCTATGCTAGTCCAGCCTTAAGTGTTGTCTATCTCGACCACTGTTTAGCCATGATCGGCTATTGTACACCCATATAATCAATGGGAATCTAGTTATAGTAATCCCTCGTATTTTATTTGTGTGCGTGTGTGTGTGTGCGTGTTTGTGTGTGTGTGTTTGTATGTGTGTGTTTGTATGTATTCAACTTTGCTACTATTTGCAACAAGCTTGGCCACCTTAGAAACGCTCAGTGTTTGGAATTGTACACTTACGTGCATGCATAGTGTATTTGAAACAACATTATTTAAAATATAATCATTATGTTTTTTTCATAGTAGCCCGGAGGTAATTTGAGGATGATATTTCTGGCTATATCTAACAGGCAGAATGTAAACTCTCATAGAGTGATCTCTTGCTGATGTTTACTGCCTTAATACTTAATAGTCAGTCAGTTTTAACAAATGTGCACGAATGTAACAATTATTGAGTAAATTAACAAGCAATCTGTTTTGTCCGAAATAAACCGGAGTCATTAACGTGATATTGATCTCATGAGGAATAGCTTCGTGTGGCTAAACGAGGCGATTAATATCCTGCTGTTCGTTACAGCTTCAAACATAGAGAAGTAAGCTTCTTTTTATTGAAAAACTATTTAAGAGGAAACAGCCACCTCCTACATCCGCCAAATGACATTTTCAAAATAATTGTCTTGTTATTTAACATTCATCAAAAATTTCTCAAAATCTCTTCAATTTCCAATCTTTGAAACTGTTTATCTATGTATATACGGATATCTGTCTGTCAGTGTGTATGTACGGATGTATGCCGTTGTTCAGTTTTATTTCAAGATTTCTTGCTAACATAGAAAGGGCCGGTTTCTAACCTGGATCCATGGAATTTGAACATCGGAATTTGAACATCAACCGCAGGGTATTTCTATTCGTATATATGTATTTATGAATGTATTTGTTCAGAATTATATATGTATGTAAATATGCATATGTATATCTATCTATCTATCTATCTATATCTATCTATCTATCTATCTATCTATCTATCTATCTATCTATATATCTATCTATCTATCTATCTATCTGCCTATATATATATATATATATATATATATATATATATATATATATATAATATATATATATATATCTGTGCCTACGTATATTTTTTTCTTTTCTTTTCCTTTAATAATTTCACATCGCGAGCTACCTGAAAGAATTTTAGTCGAAGGAACCACAATGAGGGACATTATTTACGTTCGACGAATATTTCCCTTCATCTTATTTCCATTCCTCATCTTGTTTGTTGTTAACAAAACATTTCGGCTGATTTACCCTCCAGATTTCATTATGTGTCTTGGGGAAATTTCGAATCTAGTTTCGCATTCGTAAGGTATTTTTCGATGTTGTTGTTGTTGTTGTTATTATTATTATTATTATTATTGTTATTATTATTATTATTATTATTATTATTATTATTATTATTATTATTATTATTATTATTATTATCATTATTGGGTGAGAGAGCAGTGCATGCCATCAAAGTGACGCTGGGGCACAATATACGAAACCCAGTATACCCATCATGACTACCGGTCTGATAAAGGTACACAAGCAACATGCATCACAACTATATGTGTGCGACATGGTAATCTCATATCAAGATAAACAGCACATGACCTTGCAGGTGGGGCCCACTTAAAATGTTCTTGTGATCGAGTAGCCCATCCCGTTCAAAATATCCCTGAATAAGGGTTGTTTAAGGATGTTGAACAAGACACTTATGTTTCCAGAGTTGAATTATTCAAACCCCAAAGAATCCCTAGCTATATTGCTTCCCCACTACTTCTGCTTGTGATCAGAGATGCACATATCGTCAGCTACTAAGGGACACGTTCAACTTGTTAAGGTCAAACAACAGACAAGCAAATCTGTGGTATTGAGCAGAATATTTGCTGTAGCCCATTTTTTATACCAAGACGAAACAATATACGTGATAACACTTCCAATCATTTAAGATCAGAAGCCAAGAGCAGGACAACAAGAACAGGACAAATATCCGTCAAATGCAAATATTGTAAATAATGTACACGATTCCTCATGTCTTAAATATAGAACTTTATGTTCAGATTTCTATGTTATGTTTTATGTATGTATTCCCATGCATATACTTGCATAGCTAGACATACTCATATATTTGAATGATAAACTTCTGGAAAGTTTTACAGATATTTACAGTTCAAGTGATGGATTAGATCTGTAGTCTTCGAATTAACTTTCTCCTTTCTAGTTTTGAGAAGCATAATTTCTCAAGATTAGTATTTAGGTAATGTGTTACATATCATAGGGCCCCCAAAATTACAAGTATAAACCTGAATTTGTAATGAGGTTAGAGTTTTTATATATGTGTCGTTCATGAATGTGCATATGTATATATATATATATGTGTGTGTGTATGTTTGTGTATGTATGGATATATGTATGTTTACATGTGTGTGTGTATGTATATAAACATCCAGACAAATGTATATATATATATATAGATATATATATATAGATAGATAGATAGATAGAGATAGATAGATAGATAGATAGATAGATAGATAGATAGATAGATAGATAATAGATAGATAGATAGATAGATAGATTAGATAGATAGATAGATAGATAGATAGATAGATAGATAGATAGATAGATAGATAGATAGATAGATAGATAGATAGATAGATAGATAGATAGATACACTTCCGGTTTCGTTGTGGAAAAACGTGCGTTTCATGCTCAGAAAAGAACCAAGAGGGATTCCCTACATCGACGAAAGATCTATAAAACTGACAAAAAACATAACTATCAAGGATAGTATACTGGTAAAACAATTAATATAGTACACTGAAATTTTAACATATTACATTAAAGACAGTGACGCAAGCCAGAGTTATCCTCGAAGAAAGCAGGCGGTGATAGATCGTACTTTCATATGCGGCTGTGTAACGCGATCTTTCTTTGAAACAAAACTTCTTCGTACAAGAACAAGGATTGGAATTTTACCTCTAGGGAACAAGAATCCTACTCATTTTGCTAATTTTGATATATCTTTGGTAATACCTCATGAAAATTTGAATCAAATCATATTGATTGTTTATATTCTATTTGAAAATTTACCGTAGCAAATTCGTTACGAAACCTCTTCTTTTTATCACTATAGTTTTTCATTAGACTTTTTCTTACAGCGAGCTCTTCGTTTACATTCTATCTGAAAAATTTACGTTAGCGAATTCGTTCCGAAACCTCTTTCTTTTCACTATCGTATTTTCACTTTCTCTTTTTGTTACAACTGTAATGAATTGAAACTTCTATTGCGAGCATTGGCAATTGCTAGTGGTGATCCGCCTAACAACATCATCACTTCTGCACTGAACAACAATGGCTTCTGTAGAACCATTGAGCAGATAGAGCAGAAGGAATATGAATTCATCCTTAGCAGCACTACTGTTTCCCTCTTCTTGGTAGACCACATATTGACACTCTTGATGTCATCATGGACAACTACTGTGGCAAGGCTGATAAGGATAGGGAAAACCAGGCAAAAACCCAGGATTCTCTTTGACCCAGTGATCCCTCAAAATAATGGATCCCCCTCCCCTATGAGCAACCAAGCTGGTAAGGATAAGGAAGCTAATAAAGTAACAACAAGAAGTCCCTCTGTCTCTGTGGTCCTATTAAAGAACGGAGACCTCACCCCATTGGAAATCCAGAGGCATGCAAATGCTACCACCAGATAAGGGAGGAAGTAACCCGAGCTCAAACATAAAGAAGAAAGGGGAGAAAATTAAGAAGAAAGGAAAAGAAAATAACTAAAACCGAAACCCCAAACCACCAGAGAGAAAACAGAAAACTCAAATATGCTGGTGTCAATGGAATCTGAAAACCTAGAGGAGAGAAGAAATTTGGTGTGAAGTCAAGGACCTACAAATTTTACCTGCAAGGCAAAAGTTACCATAGGGTAGACGGTACAAACTGCGGGTGTATTCATCCGAGATCCCACAAAAACTACAGGGGCCTTAAGGAGAAAGTCTTCCCTGAGGAAAGACACTAATCGCCTCCAAAGAAAGAATATGCAAATGCAATGTACTCTTGAGATGTTATCCGTAAGGCACCAGCTGAGTGATTATAATTAAATATATTGGGTTCGATAAACTAGATAGATAAAAACGTAAAGGGCAGCTGTAAAGAGATATATTGGCTTGGGGGGGGGGTTGACAGAAGTGCAAGGTGAAGTGAAGGGCATGCATTAGTGAAGTGAATGGAAGCACACCTACGGCGTACAGATATAGGAAAAAATAACGAATCAACAAAGGAATGGCAAAAAGAAATTTGAGACAACAAATGATCCAAGTACCAAGAAGACAGAGACAGTAGCGCTGCTAAGGGAGACATGCATAATGTGAGACATGCATTATGGACACGCGAGTTATAAACAGTGGCTATAAAGTTATGTAGTGAGAAAAAATGCATTAATCAGACCAGGTAGGGGATGGGTTAGACATAATAACATAAACGGATTCTATCAAGGCATACATATAAACATTGTAAATTGCGGCAATTGTATCGAGTCTATATATCACATATAAAGAGCGGATGAACATCAAGTAGGAGATATGACCGTGATCTACTTACTAGAAGGAAGAGTAGGGAACATGTGGGTATCTGCCGTAGACGAGACAACCCACAATGCAGTGAACACACCTAAGTGTAAGATGAAATATCGAAATGCGGTCATTAGAGGGAAGAAGGAAAGACCCGAACAGATGTTCTGTAAACATCAAGTATTAGAGAAGAATTGGAAGAACAGCCGAAGGGTAGGGGAATGAAAACTTATTTAAGGCTTACCTAAATCTGCTATAGTATAATGATTTATGGTAATATGAAAATGTTTTAATAACTCTAACGGCAATCTTTTGTAGAAAATCTTTCTTTCTTAGAAAAGTAATTTCACTGATTATCGGTAATATAAATTAGAAGCCAGTCGACCTCCACAAACAATATTTCAGTGTTAATGATAAACACGGGGATATCATAAAGGATACCTTCAAAGCTGAAATGAGATTTAAGTGGCCGGGTAGGTTGAGAATGTTTGTTTAACGTTCGAGAATGTGCCGATAAATGCGAGGCATCAGCACTTAAATTCGATCGTTGATCCTATGTAAATTTTAGTGGGGTTGGATTGTACTGTGGTTACTGTGCATCTATAATTTAACGTAAAGTGTAAACAATAGCAACGCATGGGAAAATTCGCTATTAGGGGAGATACATCTTGTATCACATCAAGATCGTTATAGACAGAATTTTTATCAGTCCTATTACTGATAACATTATCATTGCCAATATTATTATTAGTATTACGATTATTATCCCAGTTACAGCCAGTAATATTAATATTTAAAATGTAATTTCAATCAATGAAATTATACGAAATGTTTTGAAAATCCGTACTATTTTATAGCCTTGCCTTGCATTCATGTATACCTAAAATATTGCCTCAGTATAATGACCGCTTGTATAGTACTCATTGCTATATCAGCCAATTAACGAGCATTCGAAACAGCTGTAACTATAGGTTTTGATTGCATCATGTAAATTGTATGCACAACTTTTCATATAAATATAATCCGTACGCCTTTTATCGATTCTGTTACTACTTGAATACTTAAATTCATACATATGAATACTTACATGTATGTGTGTGTGTACTGTGTATGTGTGATTACGTGTGCATACCTATTTTCTCTTTTATTCTCTTTTATCTTTTACTTGTTTCAGTCATTTGACTGCGGCCATGCTGGAGCACCGCCTTTAGTCGAGCAAATCGACCCCGGGACTTATTCTTTTGTAAGCCCAGTACATATTCTATCGGTTTCTTTTGCCGAACCGCTAAGTGACGGGGACGTAAACACACCAGCATCGGTTGTCAAGCGATGCTAGGGGGACAGACACCGACACACAAACATATACACATACATTCATATATATATATACATATATACGACAGGATTCTTTCAGTTTCCGTCTACCAAATCCACTCACAAGGCTTTGGTGGGCTTGAGGCTATAGCAGAAGACACTTGCCCAAGGTGCCACGCAGTGGGACTGAACTCGGAACCATGTGGTTGGTTAGCAAGCTACTTACCACACAGCCACATATACATATACATATACATACTCTTGTCGATATGTATATTTAAAATGTATGGCATAGGTGTTAAAAAAGTGTAGTTTTAACATACCACGGTGACTATAATGACAGTCCTATATTTAGAAAAATTATTGATTATAACTTCAGTCATTGGAAGCAGAATCAGTAGAGCGTCGGATAACACATCCTTAAAGTTCGGTATATCATAACATATCCTGATCTCAAATCCTGACAGGCTTTTTGACGCTGCGTTCTAACCTTCCAAACTTGATGCAATTCATATGGTGATTTATCAGTTTCCTCTATTACAAGTGTGTTCTGTTATTACGCTGTCCATTTATTATGAATTAAAATACCGTCATCCGTTTCCTCATGTTAATATCCCTCTTCAACAGACACAATAGAATGAATAAATCATTATTATAATTGCTACAGTACTGGTGTCGAATTGGTGAGTAGAAATAGTGTCCATTTGTTCCTTAGCCCAGGTCAATACTAATCAAGTAGACACATGACCAAACCTTTGTAGTTATGACAGTCCTTTCTCATTTTCCGACATATGGATATTACACATATACATTGTGCAGATGCATGTATGCATGCATATATATATATATATATATATATATATATATATATGTGTGTGTGTGTGTGGTGTGTGTGTGTGTGTGTGTGTGTGTGTGTGTGTGTGTGTGTGTGTGTATGTATATATATATATATATGTATATGCATATATACACACGCACATTGTATTCTTCCTTTTTCTTTTTAACGAGCAAGATTATAAGGGAATTTGATTGCTATTCCCAGTAGCTTAAGCGATCGTGTAATTATTCTATGTTGAGTATGATTGCTGCAGCCATTTTGAATATTGCTGGTTTCTACAGAGTATCTTGTCACAAATATTAACGGTAGGTGTCAAAGAGTAATGTAAGAAGTGTGAAGTATGTGAGGCTTCAGGTGTAGAAAACTCAATAACAGTAATAAATAATAGATGTTTCTAATTAAGGCACAAGACCACCGGTTTGTGGCGGAGAGAGCAATTAGATGACAGCAGTATGGCACTTGACAAGCAGTGTACATTACCATATTCAAAAGGATTGAAGGAGGTGTTGACTGCAATGGAGATACAAGTTAGAACATAAATTACAACAAAAAATCGTATTAGGTATTTGGTCCGGCATTTAGCACAACTGCCACCTAACCACCGTCCTTTATGTATTTAGCATAAGATGCATACATTCTCTGTCACTCTCTATCCCGTCCAGATGAAGGGAATACATACGCCACAGAAACCGCATGTATGTATGTATGTATGTATGTATGTATGTATGTATG
>NC_042998.1:117043062-117048062 GCF_006345805.1 Octopus sinensis
TGTGTCTGTACTTTCTGTATCTGTGTGTCTGTAAATGTGTAGTTTTGCTACATTTATTTTTTATGTGTTGTGCTAAAACATCATTGCATTGTATCTGGCGAGGAGATAGCGACAGTAAAACGAGGTTATTTCATGAACTCATTATAAAATTCCAGCGTGTGTTATGCTGCTGTAGTAGTTGTTGTTGTTGTTGTTACAGTTTTAGATGTCATTGGGCTGCTATTAATGCCGTTGTAGTAGTAGTTGTTGTTGTTGTTCTAGTTTGCTTTTCTTGTTGTTATTGTTGTTTTGCCTGTATGATTGAGGATACTCTTTCTGGCATCGTGAAAAAAAATAACGCCTTTTCGAGCGTGAAAATGTTGAAGAAAGCTTCAACGTAGCCGCTCGACAATCAAAACATAATTGGCAAAGGACCTTCGTTTAATATATTGAAATAAAGAAATGTTACATCTGATAAGAAGATACTATAAGCTCTTCTAAAGAGGTCAGGCTGGTCATTTTTAGGGTGTCTCCGATTATATGCCTTCTCAATTGGACCAAGATTGATATGTTGGCTAATACAACAGTAATAATAGTTACTTCAAATTTTAGGGAAAGAATTTTAGGTGAGGGACCTAATCGAGTGCATCAGCACCAATATTTGACAAGTATTATATTTTGTCAAAATCGAACGATGGCAGGCTAAGTTGACCTCAGCGAGAATTGAATTCAGAAAGCAAAAAGCCAGAAAAAAATTGTTATTAATTATTTTGTCTAAGATTCTAGGAAGAGCAGCATTTCAGTAATTGAAATAAAACGGTTACAGCGAAAATTGAGGATAATACTCCATGACTTGTTCTTCAAGCAACTACTATTAACATGACCATCGGTTGAGAGGCGAAAGCGTTGTTGTTGTTATTGATGTTTTTGTTGTTTATTATCAAGTCATGCTTAATGGAACACACGTATAATAAAATATGGAATAATTTCGGCGCGTTATTATGATCTGTGTACATACAAACATGCACAGACATACTCACACACACACACACAAACACACACACACACACACACACACACACACACACACACACAAACACTCACAAATACACATACGCACATACATATATGTGTATACAATATATATATGTATATATATATATATATGTTGTATTTGGGGATGGTCATGTTGCCAGTTTAGCCAATGAAAACATATGCACTGTATATTTGGTGTTCACTGGCTTCAGCTTTATATCATATTTATTTATTTTATTTCTTTCGTCACACTTCTGTGACCTCATCAGTGGTCGTCTACTTTCTTCTTTCTTTTTTGTGTCTCTCCTTCCTAACGATCTGCCATTAGCTAAAATAAAACTGAAGCAAGTGAACACCAAATGCATTGTGCGATGTTTTCAATACCTAAACTAGCAACTTGACCATCCCCATATACAAAACTATATGTTTCAACACACGAATTCACATCAAGAATCATGCAAAACGAATATGCATATGTACGTATGTATGTATATATATATATATATATATATATATAATCTATAATATATATATATATATACATTTGTATGTATGTATGCGTCTATGTATGCATCTATGAATATATATATATATATAATATATATATATATATATATATAATATATGACCAACTTTAATTCTATTGGAACTTAATCACAAGGTGCAGGATCTTATATATATATACAATTCTGCCTAAATAATGGAACTGAAGATAAAATATCCCTGCATATCTCACATCTATTCCATTCATCACTTCATTCTCCATTTCATATCTTATCTAGATTAACTATTGCTTAACCATCTTCTCACACCCGTCTCCGATGAAGAGATATATGAAATATCCCGGAAACAGGTGTAAAACATTCTATTATATAATATCATTACAGCCTTGTTTTTTTCCTATCTCGTTCTGTTAATTTATATATAATATATATATATATATATATATATATATATTATATATATATATATATATAAGACGTGACGGAATGCATCATTTTGAGGTCAATTTCGCCACTCTATCTCGTGAAGCAAATGCTCATATAGAAGTTTCAATACTATGTATTTCCAACTCATATTGTTCACAGTCCTATTATTGTTGCTGGTTTTGGTTGTAATATTCGTACCGTTTTTTAACGTTGTTGTTGCTGATGCTTAAGTCACTGTTCAGCTTTATTCGAAGAGATCTATGATGAAAGAATTTGGAACAGTGGTCATCGCACCGTTTACGATTGTGCTACGAACTAACGTCCATCCGTCTAGACACAATTTCGGAGGGTTTGAGTCAAGAGGTGTTAGTATTATATTATTTGGAAGTCAGCAGACTAGATAAAAACTGTGCCGCGTGTTCGATTTGCCGTCGTAAAGTAATAGCAGTAGTTGGTGTTATTCTTGTCAGATGGCAGCAGCAACTGTAGCAGCGCAACCGGCACCACCGCCGCTGCCATCTCCAGTAATAGCTGCAACCAAATTATAAAAGAAAGCAGCTGATAGTAAGCAGTGTTTGTGTGATCGACGAATACATAAGTACAGTGGCACTAACGCATTTAATATCGAGCATTTCGCGCAGATATATACAAACACACACAAACACACACACAAACAGACTAATACACACGGACACAC
Organism: Octopus sinensis; assembly: GCF_006345805.1. NCBI lineage: Eukaryota > Metazoa > Mollusca > Cephalopoda > Octopoda > Octopodidae > Octopus > Octopus sinensis. The sequence goes on from NC_042998.1 coordinate 117,045,703, forward strand.
AGTCACACACACACACAAACAGCATACACACACACAGACACAAAGGCACACACATACACATATACCCACATGCAAATACATTGGATGTGACGTGGAAGTTTCGACGATCATTACTTTGTCAGTTATCACACAATTTTGACCATCGGTGAAGTTTCGAAGTCACTATCGTTATATTTTTTGAGGAAAAGTAAAATATTTTGATACATGCTGACTGACTGTTGTTTTTCTTTTGTTGTTTTTGCTACTTTTTAAACCAAAACGTTTGAATATATTTATGTAGCTTTGTATATGAAGCCTCCACTTTAATATATATTCGTGGTTGTGTGAGTATATATCCGTGTTCGGTGTGTATGCATGTGTGTGTGTGCATGTGTGTGTCTACGTGTGCGCACGCATTTTCTGTACTCTTTCAATATTGTGCTGTTCTGTTAATGGGGTGTGCTCTCATAGGGAAAGCGGGAGTAAAGACAGAGTGAAAGACAGAGTGAGAGAGGGGGATAGAGAAAGAGGCAGTAAGAGAGCGTTAGTAGATAGCAGAAAGAGTATAATAAAAAGTGAGTAAGAGAGATAGCGATAAGATGTGTGTATGTGTCTGAACGTATATATGCATTTCTTTGTGATTAGTGTTTGTTGCCAGTTATATTACGTGTTACGTGCTACGTACACGCAATATTTATCTTAAGGTCAATTTAATCTAAACGGTCGCCAATGTAACTGACGTCGGGACCCGCAGTTGGACGAGGAATTCTCAGCTCTACGTTGCTAGCTATTTGAATACTAATAGAAGCTACCCCAATACTCATCCGATGCTATATCTTTATCGACTTGCGAAGGATGAAAGACAATGCTGTTCTCGGCCTGAGTTGTACTGGGAGGGTAAGGTTCGAGGTGAATGCTGCAACTGCTTTCGCCAGACTTTCTTTGACTATCTTATTCATACGCACACATACACACAGACAAACAGACAGAAAGATACATACATTCACACACAAACTTAAACATAAGTATACACCCCGGTCCCCACATATATATATATATATGCGACCATATACTACTATATATATATATATATATAATATATATATATATATATATATATATATATATATATATATACATATACATACACGATTATAATCATTTACATTTACATATCTTTATACTTTATATGCATTCTTATTATGTGTGTGTATGTATGTGCATACATATATATATATATATATATATATATATATATATATATATATATATATATATATATATATATATACATATATATATCCATATATAATACATACATGTACATTGAGACTAGTACATAAATCGCTCGAAAGATAGAGAGAGAGAGAAAGAAATGGCTATATATATATATATATAATATATATATATATAATTATGCCTATATGTATATGCATGTATGTATAGCATTTTACACTTATACACATACAGTTTGCCGTGTGAAAACGATGCTTCAGCATTGATGCATAGTTTTGTATGTTTGCTTTCATTTGTATGTTTCATGCATTTTTAGCCTCATAGACTTCTTTGAAAAGCACGCGTGAATTTATCTTTTTCCATTACACGTGTACTTTGAATACTTCAGTGGAGAATATGATTTTGTACGTATGCACGAGAAGTATCAAGTAGGGATGTGTGTACTGAGATGGGAATAAATATATGTCTCAAATGTATTCAATATTTTTATGGCTTCAAAATATACTTAAGCAAAACGGCTTGCTGCAAGTTTATTTCCCTGGTAATTGCTGGAAATATGAATACATTTATACATACCTACAACCAGACATATACTTAGATGCATACATACGAACCCATAAATTTCAATTTATATACATATATGTGTATGTATGTATATATATATATATATATGTATATATAAATATATATATGTATGTATGTACAATTATTAGTATATATATATTGTATATATGTATATATGTACACAATTATCCATATACACCAACATATATATAAGTATGATATATATATATGTATACAAACATATATATACGTACATACATACATACATACATACATACATACATACATACATACATACATACATACATACATACATACATATATACATATATGCATACATACGTGCATAAAATTAAAGGCATGACTAATCTCGATTACTGGGACCGCCTTAAACCATTGAAACTCTATTCTATCCAGCGTTGCTGTGGGCGATACATCATTTGCACGATGTGGATAATATACCAGTAGCATTGCCAAACGACCTCAACATTAGCTCAAAAATTCATGCAAGGCTAGAACCACGTGCCAAACGTCCCATTACCCAATTCAGGATCACAGCACAAAAATACACTGCAATACAA
>NC_042998.1:117060562-117090562 GCF_006345805.1 Octopus sinensis
CGACTTTTGTTACACGGAATTATAATATAACCCCCACCACCACCACGAAAGGTGCAAGTGTAAGGACCGGTGTCTAATGCTTTATATTAGGGGCTGAGGTTTCATTGTTCATCAGTATGAATTATATATTTGCTCTCGTGTTTCTTTCATTAGATATTGTGAACAAGTATATATTCAAACGAAGGACGGAAGAACTATATACACCACAGGATACTCCGAAAACTATGCACAACTGTACACTGGTTGAATATTTAAGAACCTGTTGGGTACCTTCCTTTTGTTTAGATTCAACCGTAACAACCTGTCCGATTACAAATTTTGGGGCATTTTTTCGTCTGATGGAAAAAAAAAATGTCTATATTTTGTATACGGTTCTCTCCATTTACGTGTGTAGCAATACAAATATAATTCCATACTATCATTCATGCTCACGCAGATTCGCACAGACACACACGCAAGCACACACACACACACACACACACACACACACACATATATATTTAGACACATACATACAAATACACGCGCATCCTCTCCACACACATGTGAACGCGTGATTAACGTATGTATATATTTCTATATGTATTTCTGTATATATATGTGTGTGTAAACACACACATAAACAAACACAGACACACACACACATATTTATATATAATATACATGTATATATACATGCATGTGTGTGTGTCTTTGTATTTATTAATATAAGTTTATGTATATATATATATAATGGAACAAAAACGCAATATATATTTATATACATACATACATATACGCGCACACACGCATGAAGTACATGTTCATTATATACATACATATATATGAGAGTGTGGCTGTATGTAGCTAGGTAGAGAGGTTGATGCACAAATAGATGGCTTCGATAAAGACATCATAATGCGTGTAGAAAGGAATGTGAATGAGAGAGAGAGAGAGAGCGAAAGAGAGAGACAGATAGACAGACAGTCACAGAAAGAGGAGGGAGAGAAGAAATTAACGGGCGTGACAGAAAGACAGCAAGTTGAGTATGATTAAAGGAAAAAATCAGATTCCAATGACAATAATAAAAACACGTTCTAAAGTGTTAACGATTATTTAATGTATGGAAAAGGAATGTACACAGAGAAATATGACAAAACACATATACGCGTGTTTGAATGTGCGTGTGTATACGCATGTTTGTGTGTGTGTCACATATTGTATTTCCGTATGTGTACATACATACAAGCATACCAGAACATGTGTGCGTGTGTGCGTTGTGTGCATATATATATATATATATATATATATATATATATATATATATATATATATATATATATATATATATATATATATATATATATATATATATGTATGTATATATATATAATGTATATAATATATATATGTATATATATATGTATAAGTATATATATGTAAAATATATTATAATGTATGTATATATATATATATATATATATATATATATTAAAGAGAGAGAGAGAAGTAGAGAGAGAGATATATATATGTACATACATATATTCATATATGTATAATATATGTATATATATCATATATATAATATATATACATTTACATATATGTATCTATATACATATACATATATCCTTATATATATATATATATTCATACATGTGCACGCATATGTGCGTGTGTGTGTGTGTGGTTATACGCTTATGTAAGTGTATGTATATAGTCCACTACATTTATATATAGATATGCTGTAGTAAATAGAATTGTATCTCCGTGTCTGTGTGTATGTGTGCCTGTGTGAGTGTAACTGTTAGTGTGTCTATGTATATGCCTTTGTATGTTGTTGATGAAAATGAAAAAGTGACTAAATACCAGCTTCAGAAAAATTGAGTAAAGCACCCAAGGCAGTACCCCATCAACGCTACAGACCATTAACTAAAACTAGAATTGTAAACGTGTATATTGAAAGACGTATAGTTACCCATGTGTATGTTAGTATGTTTAAATGCACACAACACACACTCACAAACATGCACACATGCACGCGCACGTATATCTTGAGTGTGAGTATTTAGCTCTCAGCTTGCCTACATGCGTGTATATGTATTTGGGTATTGAATATATATATATATGCATATGTATTGCTTTAACTAGCTGCTTGTCAGTATGTACACAGAAACACACACACACACACACACATATATAGTATATATATATATATATATATATATAATATATATATATCGAACAAGATAGATAGATACAGAGACAGACAGACAGAGACAGTAAGACTGAGACGGGCGGAGATACATATATGTGTATGTAATCATTATATATATTATATATATATATATATATATATATTATATAATATAGATGTGTATAAATGTATTTGTGTTTATATACATGTATATATATATATGTGTGTGTGTGTGTGTTGTAAATATGTATATATGGTGTGCGTGTGTTTGTGTGTGATATGTGTGTGTGCACGCGCTTGTGTGTGTGTCATCAATAAATGTTTGCCTAGGTCTCATATATAGATAAACATCATGTAGACTACTATAATTTTTTTTTTTTTAATTTTTTTTTGTTTTCAAATCGAAACTGGCTCGTCTTTCGAAATTTGCACACTCTCATCACGAAACATCCAGTTATGCACATACACACACAACCATACATGCTTACACATACTCACACACGGACATACAAACACATACACACTCTATCTCTCTCTCTCTCTCTCTCTCTCTCTCCTCTCTCTCTCTCTTTCACACACAAACACATACACTCACACACGCGGAGAAATGACATTCATAAGCGTACACATTCACACGTACGCACACGAGCTAACACAGGCAGACACACACGCTTACAAGTAGCATCGTCGAATTTGTTTACAATAGTAAGAATGGGTTGTGCTTAAGTTGAATTCAGGCAAAGCAACAGACGATAGAGCAATAATGACTAACAACTATACACTCGCTGCTTTCTTATATTTCTTTCCTTCGTCTTTCTTTCCATGTATCCGTCCTTCATTTCTTTTCGTTCCTTCCTTATCCAATAGTTCTTACCATCATCTATTCTTTGATTTTTTTATATATATATATAATCAATCATCGACTTCAATTCTTTATATGTATATGTATATATATATATATACATATACATATACACATATATATATTGTGTATATATATACGTACATATATATGTATATATATATATATATATATATATTATATATATTTGTTGTGTATATGTATATATATGTATGAATATATTTATATATACACACACACACACACTCACATATATATACATATATATATATATATATATATATATATATATATATACATATACATATACACATATATATATTGTGTATATATATACGTACATATATATATATATATATATAGCAAATTCTTAGCAAATTGTTCATTGATGTTTGACCTGTGGTTACATTGAACTAGAGATTGGTGTACTTTTTGGTTTGCACCTTTATGTATGTATGTTTGTATGCATGTGTGTATGTATGTATGTATGTATGTATGTATGTATGCATGTATGTGTGTATGTGTATGTATACACAAATTCAAACAAACACACACATGCACATATATCCATATACATACATGCTCAGGCATACATACATATATACATACAAACATGCATTCACACATCTGTACGTATGTATGAGTGGTGATAGTATAAGACAGGCGGACGGGCACACAAGCACGCATACCTACACATACGCACAGATTTATATATAATGAAATAAAACAGAGACGCCACGCCGCAGATTATGTGAACTGTGATATGAATAGTTGAAAGCGTAATTGTAAGTTTGAATGAGAAGAGGGAGATAAATGGACAATTCACTGCAGATGAGTATCTTAGATGTTAAAAGAGGACCGGGAATTTTTACAAGGGAAGATTACAATACGATTTAAGGCATAGCTGTATGTAAATAGACTAATGCTGTTAATGCGTCATGAAAGTGGATCTAATTGGAAACATCAAGATACTTGAAAAAGTGTATGTCTGTGTGTATGTGAACTAGCGTGTTACTAGTGGTCAATTTTATATAAATACTCATTTAGAGGAGTTGCAGTCACCCATCACTCTCATGTGGTACCGACTTTGTACGAGTTGGTGCTGAAAAATTCCTGGGTTTCGGGCAAAAGAAATACAAGAGGATCAGTTAATTATGATTTCATTAAGCATATTCTCCTCACAGATTCACATACTTATTACAGCGGACCTATGTTTATATATATATATATAAACCCTGTAAAAGGTCTCGGAAGGTTGGGCCCCTAACCAAGCCTTTCGTTCTATCCTTAAAGCCAGGAACTTTTCAGCACGCCCTCGTAGTATGTAATATTTTTTGTTCATAGTTTTAAGTGCATGTGTATCCTGTTGATACTCAATACAGCTGAGCAGACTGAAGTAACTCACTACAATTAAACACCTTAACCACGAGGAGTCGCTCTTTTACACATTGCATACGTTAGCATCCTCATAAATTTGAATATTTGGTTAATCACTTTGTTTTACTTTGTTGAGCATACATTTTTCATACCTAGAATTAGATCGAAATGAATAAAATTCATAATGGATAGTTCTTTGATTTTCTATCATTACAAATTTTCAGTAGACTGCATTCTTTTATTATTTTACTTCATTTTTCAGTTACTGGGCTTTGGCTATACTTGGATATTGCGATGAAGGGTTCAGTCGAACAAAGCAATCTCAGTACTTAAATTATTGGAAGTGTAGTAACTATTCTATGGAACGTTTTGCCGAATCACGAAGCTTCGAGACATAAAAAAACTAGCAACAGCCATCAAGTGATGTGGACTCAAACACAAAAGCATACACACATATGAGTCAGGCTTCCACATAGGTTTTCGCTTACCACTTTCACTCTCAGTGCAATCACTTTTATTACTAATATAATGCTTATTTTATTTTCACAATCTTTATAATTTGACAGAAGCTCCATCTCGTTCTGGCAAATCTATTGTCCTGAAGGGAACAACATGTATCTGAGAGTACAGAAAGTTTTGGTCTAGGATTTTGATAAGTATACTAGGACAGATAACTTTGATTTTCTCGTCAGTCTAAAGAGACATGTCTCACGTACTGATACCCAAGTCGTTATCAGATATCGTATGAGATACATACTTACACCACTTTTCTAATTCCTGTCGATGTGGCCGCACTTGTATACTCGAATGTGCCTCTGAATCTAATCTGATATGTGGCAAGAACTAAGCAGCAGAAATGATGTTGTTTTATAACATTGGTTGCATAGTCTACCCTTCATATTACATTTTTTGTTTCATGTTTAATTGCAGATGTTTCTGCAGATGCATTGTAATTATGTAACAAAAATCAGAACTTGTTTTTCTTTGTAGTCTTAACTTTTTAACCATTGTTAGCTTTCACTCTGGCTTATTCTTGCTTTCTCTGTTGAGTATTGTGGGGTTACTGTCCTGAAGTATTTTGGCTTCTTGCTCCTTTTTCCTAATGTAGTGTATTTTACAATTCCGTTGAAATTGTGTTTGGTTTACACATTTTTTGCTTTGTTCTAACCTGAATTGTTTCCATTTTAGTTTTTAGTTTTTGTTTACTATTTCATTATACACAGAGAAAGATTTTTCTATATAAGCACTTTAATAATTGATTCGTCCATAATGGAAGAAAGCATATCAAAATTATATTGTTTTGTTTACGTCTCGAAAATATCAATATGATTGTGTGACACAAGATGTTAGATTGTTTATATATTTAATATTTAAAATTATAGAGTAGTCCTATATCTGTAAACAAGTTGTTTCTCTATGCTGTGTGTCTGCATCATTGAAGAGTTGAACAGAAGAGGTTGAATTAATTAATTAATTACTGAACTGATTGATTTAAATTTAAATAGGGTAATAGGAAGAGATTAAGAAATATTAAGGAAATAATCGCTATAGATTTAGAAAGAGATAACTATAACTGAATGTAGTACATTTTTATTTCTTACAGAACTTTCAACTTAGTGCACGATAAGTATATTTTCCCTATTTGAGCTTCAGTGGTGGTTTCTAACTCTTAAATGTTTCATGATTCTTACTCTCTCTAATCTCTTCCTTAGGTAGATGAAGATATGGCGTTTAATTATGTTGCCTGCTACATTCTGTAATCAGGATGGCTTGTCGATATATATATGTACATATAAGCACGTATTATCTGCCTTCGAAACAAGAAGGGTTTTATTCTTAATGCTATTCGGTTTTTCATGTATTGATCTTTTCCAATTTTCTTATCTCACTTTCTAGCATAGCAGTTTCATCGACTCCTAAGTATTTGTGAGGAAGTTTAAAGCCTTACTCTCTGATTTTGATTTTCATATACTTTTGTATTCTTCACATTAGCTAAGTTGCATTTTTTTTTGTACCTTCGGCACTTTTGTTTAAAATGCACCATGTATTTCTTGGCTGAATTTATGAGCAAATTTTCGTAGTCTTTCCTGCTTGGTATCAACTTCTGTCAATATTTTCGAGTGATATTGAGTAAACAGTTCATTAGATATTTGTAACATCTGTAATCATTGATGTTTTTATCCAACAGATTGTTTTAATGGAGTCTAAGCTAGGCATAAGAGTAGCGGAGATAATAATACATCTATTCTTCTTGTTGATATAGGTTTGGTTTTAATTATCTCTTCTTTCACTTGTAGGAAACTGGAGCTACTTTGTCATGTAACACATCTCTTTCATCCGAGTGTGTGATATGGTATCAAATGTTATTTGGAATCAGTTGAAGCCATACTATTGTTTTGTTTTCGTCTCGAAAATATCAATATGATTGTGTGACACAAGATGTTAGATTGTTTATATATTTAATGTTTAAAATTATAGAGTAGTCCTATATCTGTAAACAAGTTGTTTCTCTATGCTGTGTGTCTGCATCATTGAAGAGTTGAACAGAAGAGGTTGAATTAATTAATTACCGAACTGATTGATTTAAATTTAAATAGGGTAATAGGAAGAGATTAAGAAATATTAAGGAAATAATCGCTATAGATTTAGAAAGAGAAAACTATAACTGAATGTAGTACATTTTTATTTCTAACAGAACTTTCAACTTAGTGCACGATAAGTATATTTTCCCTATTTGAGCTTCAGTGGTGGTTTCTAACTCTTAAATGTTTCATGATTCTTACTCTCTCTAATCTCTTCCTTAGGTAGATGAAGATATGGCGTTTAATTATGTTGCCTGCTACATTCTGTAATCAGGATGGCTTGTCGAGATATATATGTACATATAAGCAAAGCACGTATTATCTGCCTTCTAAACAAGAAGGGTTTTATTCTTAATGCTATTCGGTTTTTCATGTATTGATCTTTTCCAATTTTCTTATCTCACTTTCTAGCATAGCAGTTTCATCGACTCCTAAGTATTTGTGAGGAAGTTTAAGGCCTTACTCTCTGATTTTGATTTTCATATACTTTTGTATTCTTCACATTAGCTAAGTTGCATTTTTTTATTGTACCTTCGGCACTTTTGTTTAAAATGCACCATGTATTTCTTGGCTGAATTTATGAGCAAATTTTCGTAGTCTTTCCTGCTTGGTATCAACTTCTGTCAATATTTTCGAGTGATATTGAGTAAACAGTTCATTAGATATTTGTAACATCTGTAATCATTGATGTTTTTATCCAACAGATTGTTTTAATGGAGTCTAAGCTAGGCATAAGAGTAGCGGAGATAATAATACATCTATTCTTCTTGTTGATATAGGTTTGGTTTTAATTATCTCTTCTTTCACTTGTAGGAAACTGGAGCTACTTTGTCATGTAACACATCTCTTTCATCCGAGTGTGTGATATGGTATCAAATGTTATTTGGGAATCAGTTGAAGCCATACTATTGTTTGTTTTCTTCATTTCCCGTGTGATATAATAGCCCTTATCATCAATAGCAGCCCTTTCATCCATGCAATCGTTTCCCGGTATTCTTTCATCTCCTCTGTTTATATGATTCTCCAGTGGAGTAACTCACTTATTGTGAAAAATTGATGTAAGGGCTTTTTGTGTTGTTGGTAAACAAATTACACAGCTGAAATTTCGTGGGACACTAGCTGCTATAATCTCGATATTCATTCTAGTCAATTTACTACGTCATCAAATGCTGTCAACAAATACCCATCACTTCTAGTGACATGCTTTAGCTAAAAATTGTAGACCTTGGCAGGATTCTAATAAGTAGAAATACTTTCAGATAAATTTCATTTTCTTCATTACATTACAAAACTTTAGTCCTTAATCTCTTTCCGTATGCTTAGTGCATCAGCCATTATCATGTGCTTTTCTTTCTTCCTCTTTAGAAAAATAGTTCTCAAATCTCACCGTTTTTGACTGAAAGACAAAAGATGATCAAATCCAATTTTCTGCAGTAACACCACTTTTACTGAAAATATTACATTTTGCGACGAATTTATACTATTTTGGGCGGTTTTTCTCCGGACAAAATTTTGCGTTGACCCATATTGTTTTTAAACAATACTTCATGAAGTTACTTCTTCGTGTATAGCTTGAACAGTGATTTACTTTGAAATATGTTCATGGAGTGCTGTAACTACTTCTCATTTCATTTCCCATGTTGTGCTTAAGGAATTCCCAAACATAAACTCTAATTTGTCTCTGTATTCTTTTTTTGTTGCGACGTTGAAAGTAGCTTACTTTTATTTCCTGGGAATTTGTACGGTTTTAGCATTAATCGGGATTTTAGTGTGTGCACGTATGTGTGTCTGTGTCTGTGTGTGTGTTTCCTGACATTCTTTTCCCTTAATCATATAGGTATTTTAAACAAAATGCGCTGATAATATTTTCATTGTGACCATCACTGTTGTAGCTTTCTTTCATTCTTGGAGTCGTTTTGAGCTTTGCGTGTGGTGGGTTGTGTTATTATGCATCCATTTATTTTATGAGTGCTTATCTATTTTTTAAAAGTACTCCATTAATTTATATTTAACATAGATTTTATCATTCAAATGTGCATTTACCTCACTTCATCTTTTTTCTTTACCCCTTTAATCATATACCTTTTACATGGCACTGATATGTGGTTCATATGTGATTTCACGTGTAATGACACTGTAGCATTTTAAGGTATGGGCCATTCATGTAATTTCTAATCACTCAGAGTATTGTTTATTCACTATGTATTATATAGTTATTCACACCCATCAACTAACGATGTCTTATGCATTAGCACACTTGCACCTCTTTCCTCTATTGGTATACAGAGTCTGTCGATCTAACCTTTTTTACAATGGTGAGCGTTGGAGATTGTGAGACGTTCAAGAATTCTATTTAAGATTTGAAGCTATCTTTCTATATTTTAGAAAAGAAGCATAATACTTGCTGGCTTCATATTTTCATTGCTTTGATAATGTTCCTTCTATATCATTTTCTTTTATTTTTATTATTGCTGGTTGTTGTTGTTACTGTTATTATTATTATTATTATTATTATTATTATTATTATTATTATTATTATATTATATTATTATTATTATTATTGAGTGAGAGAGCAGTTCATGCCATCAAAGTGACACTGGGGTAAAATATACGAAGCCCAATATACCCATCATAACTACCCGTCTGATAAAGGTACACCAGGCACATGCATCACAACCATATGTGCGCGACATGGTGATCTCATATCAAGATAAACAGCACATGACCTTGCAGGTGGGGCCCAGTTAGAATTTTCTTCAGGTTGAGTAGCCATCCCGCTCAAAAGGTCCCTGAATAAGGGTGTTTAAGGATATTGAAAGAACCACCCATGTTTCCAGAGGTGAATATTCAAACCCCAAAGAATCCCTCTCAACACATGGCTATGATGCTCCCCCACTACTTCTGCTCGTGATCAGAGATGCACATATCGTCAGCCAATAAGAGACATGCTCAACTGGTTTAAAGTCAAACAACTGACAGGCAAATCTGTGGTATTGAGCAGAATATTGCTGTAGCCCATCTTTTATACCAAGACAAAACAATGTACTTGATAACACTTCCAATCAGTAAGATCAGAAGCCATGAGAGCCACTGTCTGGTACTGCATCAGGGCATTATTATTATTATTATTATATTATTATTATTATTATTATACTATTATTATTATTATTATTATTATATTATTATATTATTATTATTATATTATTATTATTATTATTATTATTATTATTATTATTATTATTATTATTATTATCATTGTTCTTGTTGTTGTTGCTGTTGTTATTATTATTATCATCATTTCCTTTGCACATCTTCTAACGCTGGAGATGTGCTACGGTGACAGCTGTTCTCTACCAGTAAACTAAGTTAACACCTCTCATTTTTCGAGCACCTTCCGGAGTATTCGAGCTGTTCCAAGCAGTGCTCTTTTCTGCAAGTGCTCCAACCTTATGCAGCCCCTATTTATTCCACGTACTTCTCGAGATTTTTGCTCACTGTTTCTAGGACTTCGACAATTATTGGTATTACTGCTACCTTTTTCATCAAACCTAACTGCTTAACTTCCCAAGCTAACCTCTGTCATATCTCTCAACTTTTCTTTCTTATATCCTTATCGCATGCCTTGTTGTTAGCTGGCATGCTATATCTATGATCCTGCATAGTTTGTTTTCTTTCTCAATTAAAACTATGCCTGGCTTCTAATTCTCCATCTCATGCTCACACTGAATCATAAAATCAATGGACAAGCCTGGCTATATTGTCGTGGCGTCTCATATTCCCTCTGGGCTAGTGGCGTACATTGGCTGATAATATGCCATACGGTTTCATCGTTTTTTCCACAGAATCTGCACCTAACACTTTCTGCTGTGTTGTCTATTTTGTATTTTATGTAGTTTGTTCTTAGTGCTTGCCCTTTAAGACCGCTTCCGATTTAAATAACGGTTAGTCATCCACAGCCATCTTTAAGTTTACAATCTCTATTTACAAACAACAACGACACATTACTGACAGGAAGAAGTTCACAATTACTGATGAAAGTAATTTCATACATAATTTACTGACCGAAGAAACTTCATAAATTTCACTCCAATCCGTACACTTCGGTAAATTTGTCTACAAATTTCGTATTTACATTTGCAACGTTTTATGTATTTCTTTTTTTTTTCACGGAATTACTGATAAAAGTAAGTTCGTAATTTACTGACAGAAGTAACTTCAAAAATTGCACTTAAAGCCGTACACTTAGTTTTGTTTTTCTTTGTTAGCGGCTTTTTTCTTCTGGTTCTTTCGATACTGGCTCTTTGGTTCACTAAGTGACAAACTTCGCTTCAACTCATGCAATTCTTTATTTTCCGTAAGAATTTCTTACATACTGCCCGTCGTATTAAGAAATATAATTCCGTTTCCCAGTTATTTTCATTGCTTACTATCTTCTGCACCCGTGTATTTCTGTATACGTATATAAACATGCCTAGAAGGAAAGTGCCGAATTTGTCTACAAAATCAAGATCAGCCAAAATAATGTCTCTGTCTAGAGAAAGAGAGACAGCTGCGGAAATGGAAGCAAACCAAGAAACGAACAGACAGTACACTACAAAACCAGAGTATATCAAAGTGATGAACAGAGGTAGGCACGGCTGACAAGCAATAGGATCTCCACTACATAATGAAGAGCAGTTGAAATAACTCAGCGAAGCAACTTCTTTGAAGCAGCTTTCAATTATGATCCAGTGGTTCATTATACAGATGACACTAGAGTTTCCATTGGTGAAATGACAACTGAGGGCATACATTGTAAAGCAAGGAAGTGCTCTGGAGAGACACGTGTACTGTGCTGCAGTGGTGGAAAAGTTTAAACTCCATGCGGGCCCCCAATCTCCAGAGCTATTGAAGTAACTGTTATCATCAACTGACCAAGATTGCAAGGGCTTCCAAAACAAAAAAGTAGACAACACAAGGTTGCACTGTGGATGACATCATTTGGAGAACAAGAGATTTAACTGAGTCAGGATTCATGCAACATTTCAAGATCCAAGGTCAGATTTAGCATAGGATTGGCTATCTACTACCTGTGTCAGATGAACCACCAACATTAGCCTTTCGTTGTTTATAATCTGTCACTGATATTTGGCTACGAAATAAGCTACACTAAACCTGTTTTGGAATTACGTGTATTTGCTCAATATACACATGTGACTTGAAATTTTTCTTATAACATTTCACTTAAAGTCTGTGTTCCATGCTGGCATGGATTAGAGAGTTATTAATGCAGAAAGTTGGTATCTCAGCTACTAGCAGTTGAGACATACGTAATCTCGAAGGCGTTTTGAAATTCTGTTATTGTCTTTCACCATGCAACGCTGGGTACTTCTGCTAATACATATATATGTGGGTGATTGTGTATGTATATATATGTATATGAATATATTAATATATATATATATACACAAGCACATGTACTTACGCATGCATATATATATAGGTATATATATATATATATATATATATATACATAAATATATATATAAATAGATTATATATATATATACATACATATATATATATATAATATATATATATACATATATATATATATATATATATATATATATATATATAATATATATATATACATACATACATACATACATACATACATATATATATATGTTAGATCGTTAGCAACTACACACATTTTTCTCTCCTTTTTTTCTCTCCTTGTTTATATATATATATATATATATATATATATATATAATATATATATATATGCAAGAAAACATTTCCTGTTTTTAAATTCTCCCTGATATTTGCATAAGCGTATTCATAGTAACACATCAATATTTGTTTCTTCCCTCCTGTGTGTAAATGTTTACAACAAATGCTGACATCTGAATGTTTTCTTCTCATCTTTGTGTATTTTTAATGCTCCGTTCCATTTGTTAACACACAAAAGCATTTCACGCGCTTATCTCAAGAGCCATGTTCTCTCTACCAAGGAAACGAAAGGATTGTACGTTCTCAACAGACACGTAGATCCACACATATTTATATGCATACATACGTATACATATATATATTTTTTCTAGTTTCAGTTCAGAGCTGCAGCCATGCTGATGCACCGCCGTTTTGTGCTACACTGTTATCACTAAGAGCCTCCTCTAATATGTGGCATTTGGTGAAGAATGAAGTTTGATATAGTGACCCTCATTTGCACCTCTTGCCGTGAGGTAGGTTTATCTGTGACTCTTGACAGGAAGAGGTACAGCTTTGATTTAAAAACCCTTACATCTACTTTGTGCAAGTCCTCAGACTCTTTGGGAGAATATTAAAATGCTGTGGGCCCTTGAAACCCAGGTTGTTGCAGTAACTGGTTCTGAAGCGTGATGGCATTGCTGCAATCTTTGGCACTATGCAGTGTCGTCCAGTTCTGGCATTGGTGTAGCTTTCAATGCCAACATTTGGCACAATTCCTTCCAGGATCTTCCAGATATATGTTACTGCAATCCTCTCCCGTCTTCTCTCCAGGGAGTAGAGTTTTAACTGTTTCAACCTTTCCCAGTAGCTGAGCTGTTGCAAAGAGACGATCTTCATTGTGAATCTTCTCTGAATTAGTTCAAGGTCCGCTGTTAATTTCACACTGTGTGACCATAGCAGTAATCCAGGTGGCTGAGGACGAATGTCCGCAAGAAGATCATCATTGTTTCCTTATCTCTGGTTTTGAATGTTCTTAGGATCCATCGGTAGCGACTGCACACACATTCTTCTTTTTACCTTGTTTATCTCCTTGTTTTTTTCTGTGTACCTTTCTGTAGAAGAGCGTAGGCTCGAAACGTAAAAGACTTTTTCAATTCCTGAGCATTATACTAATACATCTGTTTGTTTTTACTCCACCTGTCTTCGTCTTTTGTTTTTCTTTTCGTGAACTCTCCCCCTATATATATATATATATATATATATATATATACTAAGTAATTAAGGGTTTAGCAAAGATTTGCCTCACAACACACCGAGCTTAGAAATAGCAGTCAAAGAGTTCTGGCTATTCTTTCTACTTAAAAGGGAGATCTCAGTAAAACCACACCACTTAAAAGGCAACGCAGGCCAAAAGAGAAATAACTGACGACAATCATTCTATATTAAGTCACCTACGGACGTACGTTTCGAAATTCGTACGTTTCGATTTCACCCTATATTATTACTGATATATATATATATATATATTATATATATTATATATATATATTATATATAGAAGAGGAGAAGAAAAAAATACAAACACCACCGCTAACCACAGACCCAAAAAAGAAACGAAAATTATAAACCTCTCCAGCAAAACACTGACACCAACCAAATCAACATCCTAGCAAAGAGGTTTGAAATTACACCCCCCCAAGAACACCAATGATGACTTTTCTGAATTCTGCAGAAAACTTCGTTTAACAGAAGCTGTGACAGATCTCAACAATGGGGACGATTCATTGAAAGAAATAAAAGCAACTTCCTAACATCAAAAGGAAGAAATAAGCACTGGACGATTTTTGCAAACACATCCAGATTCTCCCCTTTACCCCAGGCAAAACTAAGGTAAAATCCAATTTCTGTAGGGAAGAATGGAAAAACCTACGTGACCTACAACTAGACAAAAACCTTACCATCAAAGAAGACGATAAAGGGAGCGCTGTGGTCCTTATGGACACGGAGTTTTATAAACACATAGTGCTTCCCATGCTAAACAAGAACACTTTCTATGAGGTTATTAACAACTATAAACAACAAGAAACAATCAAAAACCTCACCACACTCATACTCCAACACGGTCAGGGACTCAAAGGAAAAGAAAGGGATTATATCACCATTTTCAAATGCAAGCCCAGCCTTTTTTATTGCCTTCCTAAAATCCATAAAAACAAATACATCACCGAAGCCTGCAAACTCTCCTCTGACATCCAGGACCTAAACCTAAGGCCCATCGTGTCTGGCACCTCCTGTGAAACACACCGCCTGAGTAATTTCCTAGACATCCTTTTGAAATCTTTCCTTACCCACATCAAAAGTTTCATTAGGGATGATCTTGACATGCTCAAACACCTCCCGAAAACAGTTAACGTGGAGGCGCTCCTGGTATCCTTTGATGCCATCAACCTCTACACCAACATCCCACATGAATATGGTATTGAGGCAATTGATTTCTGGCTAGAAAAAAACACCAGAGACATTCCCTGACCGAATTCACAAGACCTTTATTACGGAATCACTCAAGTTCATTCTGACAAACAATTACCTCCTCTTCGACAACACACACTACCGTCAAAAATGTGGTATTGCGATGGGTACCAAGGCTGCACCAGTCCATGCGAACCTCATAATGGGTTTCTTCGAACTATCACTCTATGAGATATCACGCCAGAAATTTGGACATGTTTTCCACACCTACCTAATGGAAAACTGGAAAAGGTATTTGGATGATTGTTTCATCATATGGAAAGAACCTTATGAAAAACTCCTGGAATTCAAAACCATACTAAACAACATACATCCCAACATCCAATTCACTACGGAATCAAGCAAACATCATCTCCCTTTCCTTGATCTCCTAATTATAAAAACACCTAAGAACAAATCATAACAGACATCTACCAAAAACCTACAGACTCACAACAATACTCCTCTTTAGTTCATGCCACCCAAAACACACCAAGACAAATATCCCTTTCAACTTAGCTAAAAGGGTATGCACATTGTCTCGGATCCAAAAACTCGAGAAATACGCCTTCAAGACCTCAAAAAAACACTATACATGCCAATATCCCTCCACCCTATAGAGCATGAAATAAAACGCGCCAAAGAACTTGACAACATTACACTAAAACCACCCAACCTAATACCACACACAACCCCAAAATACTTCCATACATTTCCACCTACAACCCCAAAAATATCGAAGCATACACCACAATCATGCAAAACCTGAGTCTACTGTCAACAGACCCCAAAATGAAAAACATTATAAATACACACAAAATCCTCAAATGTAAAAGGCAACACAAATCTTTAAAAAAAACTCTTGACAAATGCCAAACTTCACACACCACATCCACCCCCAGCAGTTAAAAAATGTTTACGCCCAAACTGTTGTACCTGCCCCTTCCTACTTGAAGGCTCTGAATTTATCTTCAAACAAGGAACGAAGTTTAAAATCAAGACTAACTTCTCATGTTCCTCCGAGAACCTTATCTACGTTCTCACATGCGCTGGTTGTCAACATAATTATGTTGGACAAACGAGCCTCCCTTACGTAAACGAGTAGCGGTGCATAAAGAACAAATAAATCTCCCGGAATACCGGCAATCCACTGAGTGACCACATAGACTCATGCGCTAAGGACAAAAATCCCAAATTCTACATATTCCCCTTCTACCAATGTAAAGACGGGATCACGACACAGGAGAGAATTAACAAGGAGAATCTCTTTATTTAAAAATTCAAAACGCATCTTAATATGCAAACTCCTCGTTGATCATACTCTTTTTTCTACCTCATTCTTCATGGATGGACTAACACAAATAAATAAGGATACCATGCAGTCATCACTTCAAGCTAAAACTTATATTCTTTAAATATCAATATTATTATTGTTGTTATTATTACTATCATTTTTATTATATATGACATAACAATCTGAAATGTAATTATAAATTGGTTTATGCAAATTTATATAATTAGAAAATAATATAAATAAAGCGTTAAAATCTGAATGTTAAGTTAGCAAACAATTATATAAAAAAGATAATGCAAATGAAACTAAAATGATAATTTTATAATTTAAGGTTTATTAACACCCTTTATTACAAAAAATTGATAAACACAAATTGAAGAGCTTAAAACTCATAGAGTTGTCTCTCTTTATTCACAACACAGGAACTGGACTACTACTACTACTTCCTGTTTTGCCATCCACTTAAGAAGCACCCTTAATTAAATTAAACAACACATGGATTTAATCCCATTGGATCTCAATACTTCAAGGTAAATTTTTCGTGAACAATCATTAAACTCAAGATACACAAAGACCTTACAATGTATCGGAGTACCTATTTTTTAATTTCTGTATATATTTATTATTATTTTTTTGCAAAAAACAATGTAAATTTCTTTTTCCCCCTCCTCACATTAAAACATTTTTTTTTTACAATTCTTGAAAAGTCACATATGACGAAAACCGGTTTGAATTAATATATATAATATATATATATATATATATATATATATATATTTTTTATCAATTTTTCAAAAACTTTTTCATACAACACCCATTTTCATTAAAATTTTCTTTCAATTTAGCATCCTGCCTTTTTACAATTTTTCCTTGCTATATATATATATATATATATATATTATATATGTAGGCGCAGGAGTGGCTGTGTAGTAAGTATCTCGCTTACTTCCAGCTGAGTATGAATCGTTTGTTGTCAGTGTGCGCATGCGATGTTGTGTTGTTCGTACCATTGAATGAGACTGCCGGCTAGCCGGTGAAAAAGTAGCCCAACTTTATAGTAAGGCTCTGTGTTTTCTGGGTCCATTGGGGGTTTGTTGCTTGTGGTAATACTTTTTACAAACGAGGAGTCCTGACTGGATTCTGGACTCTAGGCTGCTTTCAGTTGGGATAAGACTTTTCACATTAAGTGAACATTTTTTTTTATCATTGTGAGAATTGTTGATTGGTGGGTGTTTCTCGACGCCAAGATTTGGGAAAATGTTATAAATTCGTGGAGGATTTTCTGTGTACATGCTTCTGAACCTGGAGTACCTGATCCGAGTACCAATTTATGGAAAACCTGTCTGCCAGGATTACCAAAGTCCGGAAGTGTATTTGCCGTTATTTGAACTGTCTTCCTCCCTTCTTTTTCTCTTCGCTGTCTTTCTGCTCTTTTGTTTATATTTGACTGCTTTAGACAGTTTTGAACTGTTAATTTCTTTTTCTGTAAATATGGCAAAAAAGACTGCTTTCGATTGGGAAATTGTGCCTCCAAGGCAGTGGTTGAAAAATCTCAATGAGAGAAGCGTGGTGCTAAGAACATATTGTAAGTCTCTCAACACCATTACGGTATACCCTCGAATTGAGATAGTGAAAGAGTTGGCAGAATATCTGCCAACTATTAAGTTTATTGCAAGGGGTGTCAAATATGCAACGGTGTGGTTGCTTTTTGACACCCTAGAGGAGGCTCGCAATGTTGAGAGCCAGCAGTTAGAAGGGCAAAAAATTCTGTTTCTTCCTACATATGGTGGGAAGAAATTAACAGGAGCTTGGGTTTGTGGGCTGCCACCCGGAATAAAACCCGTGCGGATAGAAGACGCTATCCGCCGGCGTCTGGGTGGCGGCGGAGCCAAGCTTTTCAATGATAAAGTGTTGCCTGCGGCTGATTGGGTGGGGTCGAAAGCAGTTTTTACCCTGTGGACCCAATCAACCATTGATCTGGTTTTTCCAGATTTTTTGAGGATAGCCGGTTCAAGATATCCGTTACTTGTGGAGAGATGCCTCCCCCAAGTGTCACCTGTGCGTGGAACCAAACCACAGTAAGAAAAACTACCCCCAGGATGAACGTAAGGTCCTGAAGTAGTTAATAAAATTAGTCCCCCGTTCCCTCATTGGAGGGGACGGTGGAGGCAGTCGAGGAGGTGGAGGCATCCTCAAACAAAAAGACAAAAGAAGGAAGGTGGGCAACGATGGTTGCCCACCGAACGACCCTAAAGCTGTGGGATGGGAGGAAGATCCTCCGGATAAAGCGGAGTTACCACACCCTCCCGGAGCAAAGGAGAGAAAAAAATAAAAAGAACAAGACATTGCCGGCGGTTGATGGTACACTGCCGGCGGTTGATGGTACACTGCCGGCGGTTGATGGTACACTGCCGGCATGCCCTGAAACTTTGTCGGTGGGAAGTGTGCCACCGACAGAGGAAACTGTGGACCCTCCCAGTGCGACGAGAGATGTTGTTTTTTAATCTTCTTCCATAGGGGAGGAGAAATACAGAGCTTCTTAAGGAAGCTAGAGGGCCAGATGGAGGAGCACATGGCCTGGACTGAAGACCTGGATTGGCCTCCACAGGTGACTATGGAGGTGAGATCGGAAGTCGATATATTCTGAATATTGGACCCCTTCCCGAAGGAACAGTTGAGGTTCACTTTCTGGGGCCCCAACCTGGAGCTGGGGGATTGCCAACGGGAGGCATGAGCCTGGTCGGGGAGGGAGGATAAAGATGCTTTAGTGCATAAATGTTTATTGTATATCATCGTGTGTAAGAGGCTCAGCGCCTCAACTTGTACGGATAATGAAGTACTGTAATTGTAAGAACTGATGTAATGGGTTTAATACCTCGTTTAATTTTCCTTTGTAAACAAAAAATGTTTTGGAGAAGCAAAAATCGGCGGGCGCTTTTTGTCTTCTCTCATTAATATCATCCTTTTCCATCATTCCTCTAATCAATGTTTTGTATTATGCCTGTATGGCAAATTTTGAAATAAAGTAGCTTGCTTACTAACCACATGTTTCTGGGTTCAGTCCCATTGCTTGGCACTTATTAGACTGCTGCCATGCTGGGGCACTACCTTCAGTGGAAAACATCGAGCCTAGGACGTATTCCTTATAAGCTCAGTACTTATTCTATCAGTCTGTTTTGCCGAACGGGTAGTTTACGGTGACGTAACTACACTAAACTTGGTTGTCAAGCGATAGAGGCGGAACAAACATACACACACGCAGAAATATATATATATATATATATGTATTTATGTACATATATAGTGTGCTATGCAATGGGACTGAACATGTTACCATGTGATTGGAGAGCAATCTTTTTACCACGTTGCCATTTCTGCACCTATGTATGTATATATATATATATATATATATATTATATATATATATATATATATATATATATATATATATATATATATATATATATATATATATATATATATATATATATATACGCGCAGGTGTGGCTGTGTGGTAAGAATCGTGCTTCCCAGCCACATGATCCCGTGTTTAATCCCACTGTGTGCCACCTTGGGTGGGTACCTTCCACTATAGCTTTCGGCCGTCCAAAGCATTGTGAGTGTATTTGGTAGACAGAAACTGAAAGAAGCCCGTCGTAATTATGTGTATATATATGTTTCTTTATTACCCACAAGGGGCTAAACATAGAGGGAACAAACAGGGACAGAGAAACGAATTAAGTCGATAACATCGACCCCAGTGCGTAACAGGTACTTTATTTATCGACCCCGAAATAATGAAAGTCAAAGTCGACCTCGGCGGAATTTGAATTCACAACGTAACGGCAGACGAAATACCGCTAGGCATTTCGCACAGCTGCTAACGGAGCAATCTCAAGATTAATCAGCCGAAATTGCTAAGATGATCTGGTTCTTGACTGATGACTGAGGGCTTCGAATGTCCCGTCCTGTGGTTCTTGTGTCGTCTCTGTGGTGTTTCATGTTCTTGTCCATGTCTGTAATCATTTTTACTGTTTACCTATATAATCGGCGGCTACGTATCCACAATTGTCCTTATACGATAAGTATATTTTTTTCTCTAGCATTGATACGACTCTTAATCTGTCTCTTTTTCTCTCTCTCTCTCCTCCCTTATTCCACTTCCTTTCTTTCCCTCTCCATCCGTCTCTCCCCCCCCTTCTACGTTTCTCTATCTCTCTCACCTCCAGCCCCCTCGATCTGTCTCTTTCTTCTCCTCCCTCGTCCACCTTCTCTCTCTTTTCATCTGTCCCTTTCTCCTGTCTTTTGTTCTCACGTGACAGCTAGCCTCTGTTGAGCGCTCTTTTCGTTTTCAGCAGCCGCAGAAGCAACACGTATTTGTTCGTCTCCCCGTGGCCTTTAGGCACAACTTCACAAGCCAGCCCCATACTCAAATCGTCCTGTCGAAAGACCCTTGTCCTACGTCCTGGTTTTGTTTTGTTGTTTAATTTTTATTTTTACCGTTATTGTTTTTACGTTTTTGTATTCTTATTGGTGTCACGTATTCTGTATTTTTGTTTGTGTACTTCGATCGTTTTCCGTCCTTTCGTTGTATACATTCGAAGCTTTCTTCCAGGGGATCTAATGCGCTTGGCTTAGATTTCCCTTGGCGGGCTGGCCATATCGGAGCAATCTCAAGATTAATCAGCCGAAATTGCTAAGATGATCTGGTTCTTGACTGATGACTGAGGGCTTCGAATGTCCCGTCCTGTGGTTCTTGTGTCGTCTCTGTGGTGTTTCATGTTCTTGTCCATGTCTGTAATCATTTTTACTGTTTACCTATAGAATCGGCGGCTACGTATCCACAATTGTCCTTATACGATAAGTATATTTTTTTCTCTAGCATTGATACGACTCTTAATCTGTCTCTTTTTCTCTCTCTCTCTCCTCCCTTATTCCACTTCCTTTCTTTCCCTCTCCATCCGTCTCTCCCCCCCCTTCTACGTTTCTCTATCTCTCTCACCTCCAGCCCCCTCGATCTGTCTCTTTCTTCTCCTCCCTCGTCCACCTTCTCTCTCTTTTCATCTGTCCCTTTCTCCTGTCTTTTGTTCTCACGTGACAGCTAGCCTCTGTTGAGCGCTCTTTTCGTTTTCAGCAGCCGCAGAAGCAACACGTATTTGTTCGTCTCCCCGTGGCCTTTAGGCACAACTTCACAAGCCAGCCCCATACTCAAATCGTCCTGTCGAAAGACCCTTGTCCTACGTCCTGGTTTTGTTTTGTTGTTTAATTTTTATTTTTACCGTTATTGTTTTTACGTTTTTGTATTCTTATTGGTGTCACGTATTCTGTATTTTTGTTTGTGTACTTCGATCGTTTTCCGTCCTTTCGTTGTATACATTCGAAGCTTTCTTCCAGGGGATCTAATGCGCTTGGCTTAGATTTCCCTTGGCGGGCTGGCCATATCGGAGCAATCTCAAGATTAATCAGCCGAAATTGCTAAGATGATCTGGTTCTTGACTGATGACTGAGGGCTTCGAATGTCCCGTCCTGTGGTTCTTGTGTCGTCTCTGTGGTGTTTCATGTTCTTGTCCATGTCTGTAATCATTTTTACTGTTTACCTATATATATAATATATTATATATATATTATATATATTATATATATATATATATATATATATTATATATATATATATATATAATATATATATATAATATATATATATATATTATATATATATATACACACACACAGACACACACACACATATGTATGTGTGTCTTTGCGTCTGCGCTTGCTGCTCAATCACCCCTTGACAACTGGTTTTGTTCTATTTACGTCCCCGTCACTTAGCGGTTCGGCATAAGAAACGATAAGATTTTAGAAAATGTCGTGGGCTCAATATGTTTGACTAAAACCATTGAAAGCGGTAATCCAGCATGGCCGCTGACAAATGACTGAAACAAATAAAAGAAATATAAGAATACATGTGCGTGTATTTGTGTGTGTGCGTGTGTGTGTGTGTGTTTGTGCTTTTGTGTGTGTGTATGTGTGTGTGTGTGTGTGTGTGTGTGTGTGTGTGTGTTAGAAAAAGTGTTAACTATCATTGAAAATAAATAATAAATGCAGCTAATTCACGTTCACTTCACTACATTTTCTCTGCAAATTTGCATTATAGATTGTTAGTAATTCTTTTGAAATTGCTCGAATTGTTTGATGTGTCATTGAATAGGCATTATGTTTCAAAGTCTTATAAAAATGCAGATAGCAGAAAAGCATTGTAATCTTTCAGTCTACTGAAGAAGCGAATATGCTTGATTTGCAATAACATGCTGCAGTTTTCCAAAAGCCATTCTGACTTTTTGGTTTCTCAATGTGACTAAAAATTTCTGTAGCGTTATATTACCGGAGTTAGTAATTCTCAAATACTTGAAACATAAGCTGTCCCATTACTATGTGATATCAATGGCAATGTAAGGATGTAACAGAATGCTGTAAGGCCCCGACTGCAGGTGAGCCCATGTTTATGTATCAAATCATTCGTTTCGAGCTCTTTATTTGAATTTGATTTTCAAACCATGCAATAAGTACGCAGTGTGGAGGCACATGGCCTAGTGGTTAGAGCAGCGGACTCGCTGTTGAAGGATCGGGGGTTCGAATCTCAGACTGGGCGATGTGTGTGTTTATGAGCGAAACACCTAAGCTCCACGCGGCTCCAGCAGAAGGTAATGGCAAAACTTCTCCTGACTCTTTCGCTACAACTTTCTCTCACTCTTTCCTCCTGCATCTTGCAGCTCACCTGCGACGGACCGGCGTCCCGTACAGATGGGGAACCTATACGCCAATAAACCGGGAAACCGGCCCTTATGAGCCAAGCATGGCTCGAGAAGGAACAAACAACAACAACAATAAGTACGCAGTCGTCGAAAAATATTGCTCCTCTGATAAGCACTATGAGGATTTTAATGTTCACTGCAAAGGGACGAATATCAATATGCGACACAACCAGATGGTTTTCGATATAGGTACAGTTAGATTGGTCATTACCAACACAGAGTATTTCTAAAAGAAAGATTTAAAGCAGTTATAGCAAGCATGAAATTCAGTATTATACAGCTGGAAATTTTATAGGAACTGGATAAGCTAGTTAAGATCGTAACTGCTGTATTACAAGTATAGTAAAGTTTGGTGTTGGTGTTGAGCCTGGATAAAGACGATTCACAAAATGCTATGTTTGCCACGTTGAAAGCATCTGTAAACCCGACGAACATGTAATGTAGGGTCATGTTCTGCTCAAAGTACTTCACAGTAAAGAGAATGTTCAAGAAGGGGTGGACATGATCGAAGTTGTTCATCTCACAAAATTCAGTAAAGAGAATGTTGAGACTGAAAGACGGTTTGAAATACAGAAAAGAATAATGAATTTAGCTCCGGTTAAGATGTGCCTGTTAAGAAAGACACAGGCTAGAATTTAGGCTTCCATGAAGATAACACAATATCCTTAGTCGCATTGATCGTCTTTCTTATTGCAGAAGGCGACAACGTTTGGCAAATTGCAGCAACCATGCGCAGAAACATCCGCGATTTCACCAATTCAGAAAATAATATGCTCCGGTGTTTGATATGAAGTCATGTAGACATATTATCGACACTCTGACTCACAGATATGCGCTCTTAACACTGTAATTTTTATAACTTTAGCTACGATTGATTGAATTCTCACAGCGTCAGAATTCTGTAAGATGATCAACTTCGATCATGTTCATCTCTACTCACTCCGTCTTGTATATCTATCTATCTATCTATCTATCTATCTATCTATCTATCTATCTATCTATCTATCTATCTATCTATCTACATAAATAGCTATATATCTATCTATCTATCTATCTATCTATCTATCTATCTATCTATCTATCTATCTATCTATCTCTCTATTTATCTATTTATCTACATAAATATCTATCTATTTATCTATCTATCTATCTGCATACATAGCTAGCTATCTGTCTCTCAATCTATCTGTCAGGCAGTAATTATGTATTCATATACATATATGTGTACATAACACACACACACACACACATGCGCACACACATACAGATCGGTAGCGATTTATGTTCAGTTGTTCTTCTACTGTATATTTCTTGATTTCTTATACATCAACTTTTTTCATATGCGCCTGTCTGTCTATGTGTATGTATGTGTATGAATGCATGTGTATGTATTTGTGTATGCCGGAGTATATGTATGCAAGTGTGTGTGTGTGTCTCTCACTCTCTCTCTCTCTCTCTCTCTATATATATATATATATATAAATATATATATATATATATATATGTATATATATATACACAGATATTAAAGTGCTAAATTAAGGAAAGATTAGACATATACTCACACACACGCATATAGGCACAAAGAAGTAGAGTAGTCAGTCGTCGAGAGAGAGATAGTAAGAGCGGAAAAAAGAGAGCGTAAGAAAGAGAGAGAGATGGGAGGCGAGCAACATGGGAATGAGATATACATTACAGATGTAGTAAGAGAGAAAGAGAGAGAAAGGGTGTGTGTGAGTATGTGTATGCGTATGTGGGGTAATTATAGATACAGAGTGGAAAAGCATAAAACAGAGACAGACAGACAGATAGAAGTAGATGGATAGAGGAATATAAGATTCGACGCACACATACATACAACTGTACAAAATAAGCATGGATTTAAGATGGTGGCTTTTAAAGACATTCAATGTTGACGTTTTGGAAGTTGAGTTATTTTCTCGTTGCAGATTAGAATTTTTCATAACTAATAATCAAAGATTTTCGCCTGGGCTGCAGATTTCGAAAATCAAATTCATATTTCTCAAGGGCGCACCGTTTCGGTGGCTTTCAGTGGCAAACACATATACAACTACTCACACACTTTCAGAATTCATAGTTTCACGTAGGGATGCAAAACATATGCACCATAGGGAATGCCATTTTATGTAATTCATCACTTTAACGTTGTCCATCGTCTTCAGGGGAACATCGTATAGTGATTTTGACACCTTAGTACGCAGTGAATCATGCTATGTACACTTTTAACTCGTAATTATTTTTTTTGCAATACATCAACCACGAAGCCTTGTTTTCGACCCTGCGTGGGTCTCGACCGCCATCAGTGCAAACGCTAATTCATGTTTGATTCTGCATCCCTCTCAATACAACATTTTGTTTTACCAGGTTAACGACATCTGTCGTTCTTCCTGCAATTCACAACAAAAGAAAAACTGACTTATGATTTTACTGATGTTGCTGATGTCTGTACTTTCATTGATTTCTAAGGCCCGCAAGTTTTTGAGTTCATCTTTTGCTTCAGTGAAATATTCGCTGAGCTGATCGTCAATGTCCCGCAAAACGTCTTGAATTTTACGAGAAATAGTTTGGGCAGATAAGGGAATGGTCTTAAAGTGTGTGATAGCTTCATCACTAATTATTTTGCCAATGATGTTATCCAAGGCTGGTAAAATAATGTTTTCGGCATCAGAATGGGTTCTTTTGTTCTTTTCCAAAAGCTGGGAAATTTTGTAACTAGCGACCGGAACTTTCTCGGGAATTGAGTGAAATTTCTTCAGCCTCTTCGATTGAATTTTGAATTTAGCATCTAAAAGTATTCTTTTGTTTTTTTCCTTATGTTGCAGATGATTTGTTATTAAATGACGTTGAAATTTAGTGGGAACCATCGCTTCATTTGAGAGTGTTGTTAAACAAATTAAACAAAAAGGAACCGAGTTGTCTTTTTCTGATAATATAACACCGTATTGGATATACTTTTCGTTATAGATTCGCTTTGATGAAGTGGTCTTTTTATTCTGGTATTTGTCTTGTTTGCTGTGACTCTCTTATTTTTCTGAGATCTCAATAAAACTTTGTCCATGTTTAAATCTAAAACTAAAAATCGATTAAAATTAACATAAAATAATTTATATAAATTTTAAATAAATCAAAAATTAAAAACTACTAGGACAACTAAACAATTTACTTATAGAGAACTCTAGTTTAAGTGCAGAAATGTAATATATTGTAGCAAAACTGATATTGGTCGTGGAACCTTATTGATTTATATTTATCGTATTTTACGATTAATACAATTAATTTATATTTACGCTTGAACTTTGCGAAGGTTCTTGGATTGTTTGTTTCCCGAAAATCCTGAAAAGTTTTTCGCGGCACTCCAGGAATCTTTCTCAAAACACCAATATGATGCGACACAGAATTTGGAAAATACTGATTTATGTTATACGCACTTATATATGTGTAGGTGTGTTTTTGGGGGATGCATATACATATACAGGTATATGTATATGCATACGCATATATATGTTAAGTACATGAGCATACATACACATAGATACTTCCGTATTTATATAAAATACAAGTACAATGATTTGCAAATGCCTATTCCATAGTCTACAAAACATCCATATAATAACATGGATTTTGCCCAGGAATGGAATGAATGCGACAAAAATAGATTGAAGGAAAACGTACCGAAGGACATTTTTTCTACAACATTTGACATAATACTTATTTTGGGAGATAAATAGTAAAAAGGATGGGTGAGAGAGATATTGCGAATAGGATGGGAGATATGTATGATTGTATAGGTTTCGCTTTCAGTAAATATGTATATGTAGGGATTACTTCTGCACTTGAGTGTATTTATTTAGAATGTGTTGGTTGTTACATATGTGGATTTGTATTAATAGATATTCACATACTGACTGCGGCTTTCTTGGTTTATAAACGTGAATGGTATACACGATAATATC
Source organism: Octopus sinensis (assembly GCF_006345805.1). NCBI lineage: Eukaryota > Metazoa > Mollusca > Cephalopoda > Octopoda > Octopodidae > Octopus > Octopus sinensis. The sequence continues at coordinate 117,087,848 of NC_042998.1, forward strand.
GATCGAGATAAACATTTTTTAAGTCTCGTACTTTAGCCATGGGTCCTATTTTTGCCTCACCCCAAAGATAAGACACATTACGAAACGAGCACCGGTTTTCAAAATGAGGCACACATACACACATAAGCTCACGCATACAAACATCTACATATGCGTATATAACCGCAGATTTTATTCGAATTTCCTTTTCTGTGTAAATAATGAATTCCTTCGATAATATATATATATATATATATATAGTGGTTGTATACTGTCAACTTAACGTGACAGTCCTGTAAGAGAATTACACCACCGCTTTCTAGCCCTAGGAAACATCGACGCTTCCTGTCGGCCTTGACACATTTCCTGTGTCCTTGTATATTTACGAAGGGAAGACAAACACCCCCAACAGCTAGACCTGATATATATATAGATAGATAGATACATACATACATACATACATAGATACATAGATACATACATACATACATACATACATACATACATACATACATACATACATACATACATACATACATATGTATTCGGGGTGTGAGTGTTTTTTTTTTTGAAGCTACTATTTAAATGGATTTATGAGAAATTTACACTCACGTAATATTCTCATGATTCCATTTATACAGTAGCTACAACTCATATTCATAAACAACATGAATTTTTGATCTATCAATGGGTTCACAAAAATTGATTTACAAGAGAAATCTCACCGTATAATCAGACATCATGAATTGCATTTTGAAAAGTGATGATGTAACTCTTCAGTGGTGTATCAGAGAAAAAATTGTGAGGATAAAGCATTAGATTTAACGACTGTCAAACTTGGTGCCTAAGAAAATGGGACATTTCATTCTGAGACAAATAGATAATAGATAGATACAAACATATATATATATAATATATATATATATATATATATATATATATATATATATATATATATATATATATATGAGTATGTGGATGTGTGCGTGCGGATTCGTGTGTACGTGTGTGTATGTATATGTATGTAACCTTACGTAAAAGTATATTTGCTTGCGCTATTGTGCTGGTATCTATATATAGTTTTTCTAATATTCATCAATATTTTGCAGTACGTATTTTTGCATATATGTACAAGTGTGTGTGTTGATTGCGTGCCTGCGTCTCTGTGCATGTTCGCGTAGGTATGCGCACCGATGAGTCTTTACTAATTTGCTATGCGCAAAGTGCGGAAAGTATATGTTGTAACAATTCCCTGTACGTTAATATGCGATACATACGGTTGTATCGACATGTTTGCGTGTGCGTGCGGTGTGTTCATATATGGTTTTGTATGTGCGCGCACATCTATTGTGTTTATATGCGAATGTAAAAGTGTGAAAGCGTTTTGCAATATTGTTGAACGCCAATGCACATATGCATGTGTGTGTGCATTATCTGCAGCTTATATGATAGAGTTATTTGCGTCTGCATTGGCTTGCTCTGGTTAAACTACTTCAAACTGAATGCCAGTGTGTTTGGTCTTGCTATATAGCTCGAAACAAGCCCTGATGTTTCAGTCTTATGACCAAAGACATTTTTTTTTCATTGCAAAATGTGTCAAGCCCCGTATTCGACTGTAATTTCTTACGTTTAAACCTAACTTATAAAAGGCTTACTTTCATTTGAATGTGTTTTTGCCATTCGTTTCTCAAGGAATCAGGACACCTTTCCCAAATATCCTTTTCTGAGAGAAATGCATATTTACCTATCTGAGCATGGCCTTAATTATTATTTCCTGTAAATATAATAAGGCGGATAGATGGCAGAAACGTTAGCACGTCGGGCGAAATGCTTAGCAGTATTTCGTCTGCCGTTACGTTGTGAGTTCAAATTCCGCCGAGGTCGACTTTGCCTTTCATCCTTTCGGGATCGATAAATTAAGTACCAGTAACGCACTGGGGTCGATGTAATCGATTTAATCCCTTTGTCTGTCTTTGTTTGTCCCCTCTATGTTTAGCCCCTTGTGGGTAATAAAGAAATATATTTCCTGTAAATATACACTTTTGATATGCGTTTTAGAATTCTTCATTTCCAAATAAATATGAGGGCAATTAAGATTGTGATATGTGAATATTAGTACCACGCAAAGCTATCTACGCATTCTTACATTGCATAAAACTCACAAACAGACATAATGCAAGAGAGATATTTAAATGTTCCTCATTTGACTGACTAACAAGTATCACTGGTTGCCTTTCACGGGATTCACTCGGTTACATGTTCTCAGTAATGGCAATTTCCTCTGGGTAAAAAGAAAAAACAAAATCAGTATATTAATTTTATAAATATATGAAAAAGTATGTAAGTACAAATACACACGCATTTACACACACACAAACTCACAGAAACGAGCGTTTACATACACATAAATACATATAAAATTAAAGTTGATTGGGAGAAATTTTAATTGATGATACGTAGTTACTCAGCCCCATCTTCCTTCAAATACACACCCATAACTTAAGAATTGCAAGTGTGGCATTGCGCAATGCAACCCTGGATAGCCTCTAGACATATGAAATAGTGACTGATAGAAAGCATTTCCTATAAAACATTTTGCCCAAAATCAACCTGGCAAAAAGACAAAAGCATTCTAGTTCTGAAATGAATTAGCGACTGCTATTTCAGTACTCATCAAACCCAACAATTTCCGTTAACATAGCTTAGAGCAAAATACACTTATATACTTATATAGAT